>NW_008595639.1:0-67016 GCF_000691845.1 Merops nubicus
GATGCTCCTTAGTGTTTGTAGAGTATTGAAAGCACTCACTCCCTGCTGGTTTATTTTTTTCCCCACCCAACTGACAATATTATTATCTGCCTGATGAAGGAAGAGATAATTACATTGGTTATTAATAAACATCAACAGAAGCTGCCTTCCTCTCTGATTTTCTTCCTCATATTTTTTTATATTAACATAAAGAATCCTAAATTCCACTAATTTTTTTTTCCTTTTTTTTTTTTTTTAGCAAGTCAGTCAGTGTAGATTTAACTCTTTCAAAGCATTTTCTTCTTCATATTTTTTATATTAACATAAAGAATTCTAAATTCCACCAATTTTTTTTCCTTTTTTTTTTTTTGGAAGTCAGTCAGTGTAGATTTAACTCTTTCAAAGCTCTGAGATGAACTTGGTTTGAACGTTGTGTTTCTTTAAGCTTGATGCTCAAACAAAGCTTGCCCCTTTAGGGTTATACTTTGATGCCCTACTCTCAGCAGTTACATCACTGCCCTGCAAAGGTGAGCTCAGTGGATTCAGCCTTCCCTTTACCCGTACACCATATTCATTAAATTAATTACTTTTGAGCCTTTAATTAATTTTTCTTTTCCCTGTAAGTTAATTCCTTTCCTGAGAGGAGAATCACCTCAGAATAAAAAGGACCTAAACAGGCCATGTAGGAATCATCTCTAGGAAAGAAATAACCAAAAAGGAAGTGAGCCTAAATTTAGTTAGTTTTGCAATTTGGAGCTTCTATCTATGATTTCTTAGCATATCATAGGATGAGGAATTTTGTTTTCCTGCTTCTTTTGTTTGAAACTTTGACCTCATTTTCTGCAATGCAAAGTAAAAGGGTTGCTTAACCATATATGATCCTCTGGGCCAATTTAGTCCAATTAAATTTATAGAACACTAAACCATGAGCTTCTAGATTACAGTTGTCTAGCTGTATTTCACAACTCACTCACTTTACCAGTTTTTATGATATGGACAGATATCTACTCCCTGAGTGTTGGTAGTGTTAATGTAGCAAAATCCACAAATATCTCTGCTATTTTTTGAAGTATTTTAAGAACTTTTGCCTTTGTTGCCATACATGACCCACTGCATGACTATGGTTCATTACAAACACCAAATACATTAACAGTTACTCTCAAAAGTATGTTAAACTGATATATTACAGCTCATCAAAAATAAAAACAAAAAGCCTATCTGTTAGTAAGTAATCTATATTAAGAGAGAGTAGACTCTCTTTTTTGAGGATAGAAGGCTCAGGTCCATAGCCAGTAAATCAGTGAGGCACACAGAACACTTCCTGATTTAAAGAACCAAAAAGAGCCTACAGAAAATGGATTTTCAATATCAAAACTATCACCCACCTACCAGGAGGACTGGAAGGAGGATCTGAGGAACTGCAGGCTTGCCAGTTAGACCTTGCTGGTGGAGGAAATCATCTGGAGTGCCTTCAGGTGGTACTTATAGAACCAGCAGGTGCCCTGGCCCAATCTGAAGGCATCCTGCTGAGAAGGTTGGGGACAGGCTGTTGGTGTTGTGGAGGCTGTAGTGAAGTGGGTGTTGGTCTCTTCAAGACCAAGATATTAATGTTGTATTCCCATAAACACAGAAGAACTTTGAAAAGCTGTTTTCTTACTCTACCTTTCCCTATTTTTTTTGGACAGTAAAGCTGAAATCCTACAACAATGAAAGCCAGAGCCAATAACAGGGCTGGGTTTCAAACCCTCCATGTACATCTTGATGCTTTCAGTAGCTTTAAGTACATTTTGCAGGATTTTATGCTTTACAGTTGAGGAGCATCTCTGGTAAAGATAAAATTCTGCAAATATCTCTGTTTCCTAAAAAAAGGTCTTTATCTAACCACTCAGTGCAAGTAGCTGTGAAATGCTAAGCTGGCTGCTCCCTCCCATGAAAATGAAGGGGACACAGCACCTCAGAGAATCCAGCACACAGTGGATCAGCCATTTCTGCTTACATTTCAATGCAGTTCTTCAGAGAGAATAAAAAAAGAAGAAAACCTTTAGGAAAACGTTGAGCTGATGGTCTGTTGTATATAGGTGTGTAACATTTTTCAAGTATCCAAAGATATCTGCACCTCACCTGCTCTTATTTGAAAAGACTACAATTAGTTCATGATATTCCATGTAGCTTTCCAAATTATATCTGTCTTTATAAAATCAAGGCTTGCCTGGGAAAAGTGGGAGAGCCCAGTATCAAACTTGAGCCTTTTCATATTGAAGAATGCCTCCATCCCACTGTCATTATAAAAACCAACAAAACCCCAACAAAAACAAATAGAGGATATAATTAAGCACCAAAAAAAAAAAAGGTGTGGCAGCAATTTTGATAATCAATAGCCCAAACCCTAGGGAGAGCAGAGAGGAATATTTAAAAATGAGCTCAGTGTAGACTCAGAGTTCTTGATTTGCTTCTGCTACAGCACATTTCCAGCACTGCTATTCTCTGAGTCTTAGGGGTATAATTATTCTGTCCTTCAAGAACTACGCTGGTTAAGGCAAAAAATGACAAAACTGAATACATTTTTTGCCTCAGAATTTCTTTTAGTAGCCTATTACCCTTTAATACTGTGTAGGAAGGGCTTTTTTTTTTTATTCCTGTCATTTTTTACATACTTAGGAAAGAAGGACTGATTGAAAGTGGGTAGCTCTTGACAACTTTCAGGTAGGCTTACTCTCTCATAAGCTGTGCATCCAACATCCTTACATAAACCTAGGGTGCTTTCTGTGGTCAGGGCATCCCCAAAAATAAAGACAACAATGACTTCATTTTCTCCTGTCAGCTTTCCTGCTTATAAGAGAGGAGAGAAACTAAATTCTCTAGCTAACAAACCTACCACACAAGACGCATGGGAGGATGAACCTGTTGACAAGCTGCATTCTGGAAGCTTAGTAAAGAGCAAACAGGTATCAAAATGTGCAATGCCTGCAGATTTCCATGACAGGGTGTACCTAGCAGAAGGTGTTAATTACCTTCTGGAAATAAAGAGTTGCTCGAAGTTGAAGGATTCAATCTTAGCTACAAACAGAAGTCAGGACTTAAATTTCAGAGCTGTTAAAGGAGTGAAAATCCACCTCAGGAGCTGCTGAGAGGGTGGGATTCTGCTGCTCTGTGCACTCCCAGCACACATCCCCAGGCCAACAGCAGGCAGGCTTTTTTATAGCTCATTATACTGCTGATGGAGAAGAGCCTGCTGGAAATGATCACCTTCCATGCATGATATTCATCCAAAGAGTGGGAGAAGGGGTTTAAATCTTGCCTTAGACTGCAGAGTAGCTGGCTGGCATATTTTCTTTTGTTTGCAGATGCTCCAGCCATGAAGGTTCACAGAAGATGCTCTCCTCATGCTTGAGTTAATACACTTTCCTATGAGTATCTAAGACAGGCTGGTGACTGTCAGACACAGGATGCACAAAACCACCACAAATCACAAAGTTTACTCCCTGCGGGTGCAGATGAGGAAGGTTTGTGCTAATTACAACAAATAATTGTCTGCCCACAGCCCTAGCCTCCCACTCTGAAAGTCAGGAACCAAAAAGGGTATAAAGGAGCTGAGGACGGGGAAAGGAGTTATTGGAGCAGTCTTGGGAGACCTTTGTGTCCCTCGTGGAGAAGGACTCCTGTCCAGCCCCACTGGGGCTCTCTGGTTTTTAATGGTTTATCCTTCATGCCCCCTGGTGCTGCTGGAGGAATTCTTTGTGCTGTTTGATGTGCTGCATGCTACACTTGTAAGCTTTAAAGCACACGACACATTTTCAGATCAAGGCAGAAACTTGGAGATGTCCTTTTTGGAGTCTGGGCTAGGATCTAAGAGAACCAAATTCTTTATCTCCACGTGAAACCACCTTTAGAACCCTTGCCTGGGATTTTATTCAGCTTGTGTAACTGTAATTGTAAAGGATTTTTGAGGCAACCTAGTGGAAATGCAGCACCCATTCTCCTTGGGCAGAAGGGGACTGTTTTAAACAAAGGAGAGGAGTCCAACATCCTTTGCTATGCAAGGTTAACTTCTACTGAACCCATTTCTGTGTTTTTCTGTGTGTGTGTCTCAGGAAGACTGCAGGCATCTTGACATGCACATATTCATAAGCACACAGGTGTAGAGACAAAACAAGGCTGAGAAATTTATATTCTGATCCACTATAAAAATTGGCTCATTCTGTGCAATGTTTTCAATGCCTTTTAGTTCTACATTTATAGTATATGTGTAAGTAATGAAAACATTTGACTCTGACTTATTATCTATATTTTCTACCAATAAAACTCTATGGGAGTGTTCTAAACACCCTCATTTGTTCAGAAAATCTACCAAGGAACATAATTTATTATATTATCTTCCTGTTATCCAGTGTCCAAACTCCACCTTACCTTGCTTGAGAGCAATGACTCAATATTTCAGGCAGGTTTTAAGGAGAGCCAGCTATCCATGGGCAAGCATTAGATTGTAAATGCTGCAAGGACCCACCACTTGGATCTCCTCATGAGGAAAGATCCAGGTTCTGTTGTACCCCATAAAGGCATAAAAGTGACTCTGCAAGCAGCCCCCACTAGGTTATAAAGTTAGCAAATTGGTGTAGCCTGAAATGAAAATTTGGCCTGGCTTTTTAAACATTATTGAAAAAGGAAAAAATCCAATTAGTTTAGGCTCTGATATAAGCTTTATGAATATATATAGAGAGAACTTTAGAAGAAATAACAATCTTAAACAGCTCACACTCAATCCCTAAATATTTTGGGAGTTCCAACTTTTCTTGGCTGTGTCTCTACCTGCATCTTAGATGTAAGGGCTCAGATAAATTAGGGTTTCTTGTCTGAATGCAGCATGAAAGACATGAACTTGTTCACAGCCATATCCTTTCAAAATTAAAAGAAATATTACATTTTTTCCAAATGTATTGGTATTAAACATAAAGGCTTGAAACCCAGTATCTAACATTCCTACTGACAATATTCCCTAAATAAAATACTACTAAATAAGTAGTCATAGATCACAACCCTCTTTTACTACAAAATGCTTTAAAGTTCAGCACACATATAAACTTTTATCAGATATTATGTATAACTGTAAAGGAATTCAGGTTTGGATCCAATGTCCTGTCAAAGCCTTGACACCCACAATGTACTGGTGATGGCTGAGTATAAAAGACTGAAGGAAACTCTCTTCCCAAATTGGTTCTAATTCCCTAAAATTAAATGGAAAGGGGCTAATGGAGATGAGTGTGAAAGAAAGGCAATTAACTGAAGGCTCAAACTTCAGCAATTTGAGCAGTTAAAGAAATGGGATCAACAGATTTTATCAAAACTCAGTAACAATGCATAGGAGAGTGGAGAACTAAAGACAGTAAAGAACTCTGGAGGCAACATTAAGGAAATAATAGTCCAGAACAGGAAAATTCAACATTGAGCATTGGAGGTCTGATGGCATTGTAAGATAAAACAAGTTCTTTGGTAGGTTTGTTCCAATAGAAGCTTCTGACCTGGACATTTGGGCTCTGTCGCCTCCTCTCAGGCTGGCAGGAAATATTAGGATCTAAATAGAGTTTAACTGAATGTATGTTTAAAGGTTTATCTCTGTCTGTGTCTCCCTCTCCTTGTCCTGGTGTAGGTGGCCCTGTTTCCCTCTTCCCCCTCACCACTAAAATAGTTGCCTATGTCCTCAACAATTTCCACCTCAGTCACTTCAGACCTAGATTTTCTGGCTTCTTTAAACAGAACTCAAGCACAGCTACCTGCATAAAGCCTATTAGTTACATCAAGGATGTTCTTCTCTGCAAAAGACTCCAAAAAATGGATTAATGTTGGCTTGGAAATGGGGAGTTACCCTCTAAAAAAGAATTACCCAACACGACTTGACAAAGATCTGAGGATTTCAAATGTTAATAGTCTAAACACATTGAAACAAAGAGTTGCTGAAGTGTGACATTTCAATTATTTGGGTTATGGATTTTGGGTTTTTTTTTTTTTGGGTGACAGATAAGTCATTCAAGAGTAGTGATTTCACAGGGACAAAAATGGGATGACAGGAATATAAAATAATATCAAAGCTCGGACAGCAAGATGTATTTAATTCAACCCTGTGTATGACTGATGTGGTTGCTCAAGAGATGCACACCTTCTGAAACCCAAATTGCTGGTGGAATAGCAACAAATAAAAGGAATTAAACTGCCTCTCTGTTTCTCTAGACTAAATAGGATGTGAAATAGCATTCAAGTGGGCAGCTTTCGAGACCTTTAATTGCTCTGAGTGTTGTAAGTGATACAAAACACATAAAAAGATCATGTGCAACGTTTAGTGCTCTTGCAGTGGTCATTCCCACAAGAGATCATTAAGGCCAAAATTCAGGCTTTAAGGAAAGATTAAATGTTTATATAGTGGGTAATAAAAATGCTGGAAGAAAGGAGAGAGGGTGAGAGACTCATTTTCAAGTGACTACGTAGCAGTGTTTATTTCTCACTAAAATCCAAGCTCCAAGTTTATCTGTTTTATACAGGTAGACATTTTATCAGCTCTTCCACAATTAATAATTAGAGTTTATCCAGAGGGTAGTTTCATCTGCTTCTATATTGGCAGGTAAGATTCACAGCCAGGAAAAAATTTCCTACAATTAGACAGGAAAAAGAAAAAAAGGCCTTGACTTTGATGCTAAACTGCTCACATTTAGATGTTGAGATCTATGGATCCAAGATGACATTTTTATTAGTTCACTAACATTCAGATGTGCATCAATGATAGATGATATGAAGGCAGGGAGGGGGCAGGCTGGAAACAGACTCTGGAGATATAGCTGGATGACCCCTTGGAGATTAGGATGAAGCACTCTGAGGTTGAGGATGGGGCTTCCCCCCCTTTTTTTTAACTTGTTTTTCAACACAAAGTTCCATTTGATAGCTCTGTTTGACCTTGTTTTTATTTGATAGCTCTGTTTTACCTTGTTTTTAAAGAATCAGCAGCTAAATCCCAGAGTTTCTAATTATTTTCATCTTCTTTCATTGATATCAACCACAAAGAATTGCAGTTGTGAATGCAGAAAGAACGGGTGTAAGTTTTGTATTCTTTGGAGAGCAAAAATTAATAAGAAATCATCTCCCCAGACAGAGAAAAAGGTTAAAAGCTGTTAAGAGTTCATCCCAGGAATCAAGACTAAAGGAAAACTTTTGACTCTCTGAAATATGAAGAGCAGGCACCATCAACTGCTTTAGGGTTTTGGGTTTTTTCAGTGAATTTAGCATCTTGGAATCCAACAGGCTGAAGCTCTTCACCCGGATTGACAAATCCAGTATAAAAATAAGAATATTGTCCTATTCTCTTTCCCAATTTTTTTTCTTTGTTTCAGAGAAACAAGCCTTATGATGAGAATTGTTCAGGTATCTTCTAAGGTCACAAAAATGGGTGCTTATTTTTAGGTTGTGTGGGTTTTAGGTCTGTATATCAGGATTTGTGACCTTCCATCCTGCATTGGTAACCACTGCAAAGGTCCAAAAATCCACCATTCACCCAGTTAAAGGGTTAGAGCCTACGTGAGGCTCACCAATGACATTTTCAAGAGGTTTAAAGAGGTGCTCACTGCTAGTGACCTAGAAATGTGCATTTATCCAAGAACACAACTAAGCACAACAATATTTAAGTACAATAAATCCACTCCACTGCAGTTAATACAACTATTTATGTGACATAAATAAAGCACAAGCTCAAATTCTTGGTGGCAACATCAGCTGAAAGATGATGAGCTTCAATATCTCACAGAGCTTCATGGTAATTAGGAAAGTTATGTGTTTCCATGAAAAATACCTTCTCTGCAGGTTTGCCCTCAATATAAGAAGCATTGTGTTTGCATATGAAAAAAAAAATCACACTCTTATAATGCTGAAAAAGGCAAATTAAAAAAAAAAAGATACAAAAGTTTAGTCAGGATCACCTCCAGTTATAGAGATTATCCTTTTCAAGACTTTCCAAAGAATAGGAAACATGTTTTAAATCAACCTGTCATCCCTGTGGTATTAATACAGGTTGAGCTACCTAGGGTGCCTTTTTTTTTTTATTAATGCTTTCAAATTTCCCTTTGATTTGAAGAGCAACACAAATATTTCCTCATTATTCACTGTTCTTTCCATTCCTTAGATGTTAGAAGGTTTATTCCTGTCTTAAGTATCTTTGAAGCAAGATTCTCTTCAACATCAGAAATGAAGTAGCCTAGCAGCACAAGCAAGCTTTGACAAATAAAGGAAATTTTCCTTTTTAATCCCTATTTGATAAGCGTTTCCTGCAACTTCTTTGTGTTTAGGGTTTTTTTTTCCTCCTACTGAGTGAACATTATTCCTCTGGTTAAATAGAACACCGTGCTCACCTGGCTCACCACTTCTCCTGCTGTGTGTGCCTTGTGCTAGCATCCAAACCCAAGCAAACCCTCTCACTGCCTCACTGTCACCCTGCTGTGGATGGATGTCCCAGGTAGATTTGGGTTGGGTTTTGTTTTGCTCCCCACTTCTACCTTTTAGACTTGGAAAAAGCTTCTCTCCCTTTTCTGTGTGTCACTGCAGTGGAACGAGCCCTCCAAACAACCTATTTCAGGCTCACTTTGGGGATTTACTGTTTATTTCTCAAAGGATCTTTTTGTTTTAAACTCTGGGTTAGTGTTTTAGGCATCAGTCAGCTTCTGCATATATTCATGAAGAAACAAAGCTCAAAACCTCTAACACTTGGATGAAGGAACATCTGTATCATTTTCAAATAACAGAGGATTATCCTTTGCATTTGAATGGTACTTTAGGCTAACCAGTGCATAGACTATTTGATTTATATTTACCCTTAAATAAAACCTGTCGTTGCCACTATTGGAGGAAGAACTTGGGGCTAGACAGACCTCTAGTCACATCTAATAAAGCATTTATCATGTGCCTAATTTCTTCTCACTAGAAATTTCCAAAAATGACAGATTTACTGGTTGACATGGCCATGAGGGGGAAAAGCACACCCTCCAAACCCACTTGGATCACTTAGACAAGTGTCCTGCTTTTAGATAGGGAGCAAAAAAAAGAGGACAATTAATGAGTGACACAAATGCCAGCCTATTCCCACGGCCACACTTCAACCCTGTGAGCTCAGCTGCCCTGAGTGTTTGTAGCCACCTCTGGTCTCAGCTGCCAGAATATGACAATGGAGAAAACAGGCTAAGTAAAGCCAGAAGGAAGTCAAGAGCAAATCCTGAACTAGAATTAGCACTGCTTGAGACAGCAGTCCCTAAAATCCCATTTCCTAACCAGCAGTGACATGTTGTGTTAATCTGTTTAGATAGAGAGCAAATAAAAGAGTACAATTAGTAATCACAATTAATGAGTGACACAAATGTCAGCCTATTCCCACTGCCACACTTCAACCCTGTGAGCTCAGCTGCCCTGAGTGTTTGTAGCCACCTCTGGTCTCAGCTGCCAGAATATGACAATGGAGAAAACAGGCTAAGTAAAGCCAGAAGGAAGTCAAGAGCAAATCCTGAACTAGAATTAGCACTGCTTGAGACAGCAGTCCCTAAAATCCCATTTCCTAACCAGCAGTGACATGCTGTTTTAATCTGAACTTTCTTCCTCCTTCTTCTCAGCTGTGAACATGAGAACTGGATAAAGAATTCCCAAAGCACTCCTGGCAGCAACACACACACACAGATAAACTTCTTGTACAGGCTTTATCTCATCACACTGATACCACCTCAGCCCTGCTGAGCTCTGCTTTGGAGGAAGACCTGGGAGGCTCAGTTTAGTGCCTGGAAAACACTGTTCACCTTCCTGTTCTTTACAAAATCCCTTTCTATTGGGTAATACCAAAGTATTTAGTACAGTTCTACCTGCTAACCCAGGGTACAGATGATTTCACATCAGGGATTTCTGTTCCTTGTTGTTATTTCACAAACCTCTCCATCATTTCCAAACTTCACCAGCTATGGTTTGGTATGCCCCTTCCAAGCTGCAGACCCAGGGTGCAGATGATTTCACATCCGGGATTTCTGTTCCTTGTTATTTCACAAACCTCTCCATCATTTCCAAACTTCACCAGCTATGGTTTGGTATGCCCCTTCCAAGCTGCAGTTATTACACAGCACATAGGCCAAGGAGTAATTCTGTTGTGTCCTCTCTAGAAATCCAGCAGCTCTGCTGAGAGCATTTTTTGGCATACTTTTTACCTTGCTATTTCATGTGTGCCACGTGGATTTTGCATTATTCTTCTCTAAATTAAAATGTTGTGAGGCAAAAGATAATATGGAAAGGTAACACTGACCCTGCTGTCTTCTGCAATCAGACCCCTCATCTTCCAAAACAGGAGATGCAGCTTTTCACTTCATAGAGGGTTAATATGCCTAGAAATCACAAGTTTTTCACCCAGAACTCTCTTCTGTTTTTCCCCATAGATTCTATACACTACCTACCTTTAAATTGACAGTTACCATGTCCAGAAGCAGACATCAACTTTCTCCTAGGGCTGGTTTTGACATTACCTTGCCCCCAAGTACAAAACACATCACTGACAGTCTTCTCTTTCTATTTGATGCTATATTACAGTAGGATTCTACTATACTAGTACTTCAGGGAAAATTCTTTACTTTTAACCAGTTTCTCAAAGATCTCTCTTTGAGGTTTGGTTTTTTCCTTCCTCTATCTATTTTCTATACCCTAGCTCTTTTCTATTATATTCAGTGCCATAATTTCCCTTTTTCTATTGGTTTCTTATGCAGTTTCTTCCATTTCTCCTCTCCAATAGGTAGTTTAAAAAATATGAGTGTTGTCAACTCTTTCCTGTTACAGAGTAAAATGGTCTTAATGTGATTCCAAAAGTCATTTACATTTTCCTCTTCAGTACTTCTTCTCTATATCATTTAGCATACAGTTCTTTTTCGTAATGAAATCACACTTAATATAAAATTTCCCTATGCCTTCAGCACCCTTTTATGACTGAGGCATATGTAAGGGCAGTCTTTAGAAACTCCAGCAGTATTTAACTAGGGGTAAACTTTCTAGCAGGCCTCTCAGATTCCAGCCATACAAATCACACCATCAGGCTTTGTGGAGGCCAGATTTATTAAATAGGTCCTTATTCCTCACAACTGAGCCACTTCTCAGACTATGGATTACATTGACCCCAAGAATTCCATACTTCCAAGTCAAATTTTGAATTAAATCTTTCATCTTTCCCTTTTGCATTTTGTTTTGGTGTCTTCTACCCCAATAAAGCACCTCAGGATGAAACCAGAGAGGGTTAAAAAGATGACCCTGGGCAGCAATATTGTACCACTCCTTTTTGACACCTTTTAAACAACGTTTTACAGTCTTCCCACATGATAATGGCCATCTCACTGGGCTTGCACAGCACTCTGAGCCCAGGACTTTTCAACCAGAGCAGAAGAGAATTCAATGAACCAATGAAATCACCCTGAGCACAGATATTCGTCTGATAAACTGTTGACTGTGACAATAAGTGGGTACAACAATCATTTTTTATGTACCTTGCCAAGCTATCTTGTGAACTTAATGATAAAGCCTCAAATAATGACCCAGTGTGTCCTTTTCCTCTGACCATTTCTATATGGTATAATAACTATCAATGTACTTCTGAAACACTTAAGCCCAATACAAATTTGCCATCCCTACTCAATTGATAACTATTCATTTTCCAGAGGTTGGTGGTGGAACCTCTATTGCCTGCTTGCTCAGGGCTCAATTCTATCACCTCTTGTTGCTCAGTATTATTCCAAGGGATTTGCTCATGCTCAGGGCATGAAGGATACTCCTGTTGCAGTATCACCATTCCAAAT
Organism: Merops nubicus; assembly: GCF_000691845.1. NCBI lineage: Eukaryota > Metazoa > Chordata > Aves > Coraciiformes > Meropidae > Merops > Merops nubicus. Next base: position 11,817 of record NW_008595639.1, read on the forward strand.
CTCAGCTGCAGGTGTCTCTGGGGACAATACAGTTGTGACATTCTGTCCTCTGTAGCAGCAGTAAAAGGGATGACTTGCATCCTAGCCACTGGGAAAAGTGGGGTCTAGATCACACCAACTTCTACTTCTCTTTTACCAGAATTCCCCAATCCATATCTGCACTAAAGAAAAAAATGCTCCCTCTTAAACATTTGTTACCAAATTCTAGAAACAGTTTGTGCAGGAAAAAAAAAGCTGTAAAGAGAGGAAAAGTGAGGTCTAGATCACACCAACTTCTACTTTTCTTTTACCAGACTTCCCCAATCCATGTCTGCCCTAAAAAAAAATAAATGCTGCCTCTTAAACATTTGTTACCAAATTCTAGAAACAGTTTGTGGAGGAAAAAAAAAGCTGTAAAGAGAAAAACTTTACTGATTAGGCTTTAAGATACACACAAGCTGTACCTTAGAGCCTGGTGTTGCAGGAACATGGATCAGAAGAGAAAATACTTTCCAGGAGTAGAGAATGCTGCCAGCCACCACTGCCAGAGAGGAGACCTGCAAAAAGGAACATGGATTAGCAATTACTCATCATATACATTGTTCAGCAGATGTCCTTCAACAGAAAAACACAGGTAGATAGAGGTGCCATGATCCTGTGGCCTTAACTGGATTTCTGTGGCTAGAAAAAAAAAAATAAAAAAAAAAAGGGAATTATAAAACTCCCCTAGAGAAGGAGAAAAACACATGTAGAGATGCCATGATCCTGTGGCCTTAACTGGATTTCTGTGGCTAGAAAAGAAATCTAGAAAAAGAGAAGGGAATTATAAAACTCCCCTAGAGAAGGAGTCAAAGAAGCTCCCTAAAGAACGACACCATCTTCACTTGCTCTCTCTTAGACAAAACCATACCCAAATAATCCCCAAATTTCCAATCCTCCCAGACAGCTGAACTGTAATAACTGAAATTCACACCCAACCAAGGCAAATGTTAGGCCCTGTGGTCCTTTTTGTCTGTTCCAGCTGACTGGATGGCTAAGCTAGAGAACAGAAGAAACAATGCACTTGGGTTTGTTTTCAAGGACTGTGGATTACCAAGCCACAGAGTCATTAAAACCATTCCTAAGGAGAAAAATACACTTGACATCAACATTAATCTTGGGGGAAAAAAAAAATCAAATTGATTTGGCCAGAGGGAATGACTACATGTATTTCTAAAAATCATTAGGACTAGTTCTTGGCCTGTTTAAAAATCAGCCAGCTAGGAAATGAGACTAGAGGAGAAAATGTATCTGTGAGTGATGGAATCCAGGAGACACGTTGGATCTAGTAGGGAGGGAATCTACTAGGGAGCAGTAATCTTATCCATCTAGGGGCCAAACAGAAAGGGAAGGGAAGGAATGGCAGTTTCAGCTCTTCTGCAGAGCAGGGCAAAAGTTAAAGACATTTTATAGGCCTGAAGGAGAAAGCAATTCTATAGATGAGGAAAGGAAACACAGGAGAGGTTTCTATCAGAGTGTCCATGATCCCATCTTACAGGGTTAGCTTCATACAAGAGCCCAGCCACTACAAATACAGGTTCAAGAGATGATTTCAGATTTCAAACCTTGCTCCCTGGTTTTGTTTCTCTTGCTGGTGAATTTACCATAGCCTCTTACTGAAGAGCATCACTACTAATAATATGTGTAAAAAAAATGCAGATACTACCCTTTTGTTAACTCTTATGGGATCCTGATGGTACAGCCATAAGGAAATAGAAACAACTACTATTTACAGTTAAAATAATAGACTTGGACAATCACTACAAATAATACTTTTCAATTGGTACCTTTTTCTTCCAGTAACCTTAATAACCAAGATCATACTGGGGATAACCCAAGGTTTTAAGACAATTTCCTGTTGAATAAAAAGATAAGAATGAAATATTGCATATGGCCAGATAGTAAATATGTCTGTGGAAACAAATTATCCACCAATAATCCAATTACTTGTTGCTTGCAGAACTTCAATCTGTTAATTATCTCCATTCATTCTGAGTCACTTCTCCATTACTGAGATTCATTAAAGGTCCATTCAGGTCTCTGAAACTATTTAACATCTTTTGTGTTCAAAAAACAAGGACAGCACCATCAAGCTTTGAGATCTCAGAGGTTGGGTTATGTCCTTGGATAGATTTATATATTTTATATTTATGTATTTAATATTTATGTATTTTGCATTGTAGTCAAATAAGTTGGAGCACAATAAATGCCTCACCATGCTTTTACTGTTTTATCAAAACTTAGAAGATTTTTTATGTATTTCTAATATCAGCTGGAGATCAGCAGCTGTTTGATACCTAAATACTCAAAATCAAAGCAAATCTAGTGTATACAATCAGAGCTTTTAGCTTTCCTCACAGCAGCCCCTCATCACCATTCAGTACGTGGGGAGAACAGTTTTCACATGTAATATTTTTGGGGGATGTATATCTGTGCAGCCTTTTAAAGATTTAGATTTGAGTGCAGACATTCTAACAGACACTCAGGATGAAAACTGGACTCCTAAGGCTACAATGACCATCAGACCTTGAATTCAATGCAAAATTTAGCCCTCCTGATGTCCCAAAGAATCTATAGCACAACACAATTAGGGGCAACCATTAGGCAGAAAAGAGAGAAAAATTCATGTCCCTAAAGCTTTGTAGGACATCTTAATGTTTGGGAGATGCCCAGGGCTGTCCTGCCAAAGGTATTGAGAATCCTCAAGGGGGACTAGAAAAAGATGCAATCTCTACTTGGGATTCACAGGAGCTGAAACAAAATGATCCCTTCTGACTTTGATGAGAGGGGCAGAAAGGAGTGTTCTTCCTTTGTTTGAGATTTAAGAGTCATCAGGGCTGAGGAAAATCAGGGTATTCATGCGGGAACATGTATTAGTATGTCATATATGTATTTTATTATCAAAGCATGAATTAACCCTTTTTCTGTGTTTCTGAAGCACGTGCCAATCACTGCATCCTTCGTGGTGGCTCTAGTTAATAAAAAATGTGAATTACCTGCAGAAACTTGTCACCAGTAAATGCATAGTCACTCAGAATAGTTCACCTTAACCATCACCCTCATCACCCAACTGCTGGCATGGTTTGCTGAGCAAGTGTGATGACACCATCCAACTTATGCATGCAGAACCTACTCTGCAATTAGCTACCAAGAACAAGAGTGGCACTGATATTTTCTAACAAAATAACTCAGAAAACAATGGTGAGGGCAAAACAAACTACTTCTGCACTGAATAACTTCTGCATGCAAGCCTGTAAAAGCCCTGACCCTGATTTTCCAGAGATGCTGGGATATTTTTAGCTAGTTATTTCATCAAATATTCATTCTACTAGAGGAATATTATTTCCCCCTTAATTTCCTATTGAGAAAACTATTTTTTGGACTGTTTGGAAATTAAACCTTTTTTTCCCCAAGACAAGAGGAACAGTATGAGTAACAGCAGTTGAAACACCCCATTCTTACTCTCCTTGTCAGTATTCCTGTAGCCTGTACAGGACATTTGTGACCTCCCCATACTCCTGAATGACCAGATCTGGACAGATATTATGGAAACAGAATCTGGCCACCAAATTTTTATGACCAAGGAGTGCAAAAGACAAACATTCAGTATGACACTGACCACACAACTCATTCAGAGCCTTAAGAGTCAAGAAGAAAACAACTATAATTACGAAACAATTAAGCCAAAAGAACAACAGAGCTCTTCTTCCCCAAAGATTCTTCTACTTACAAATTGACTGAGACATTTCATCTGCAACCTCTGGAATATATTGAAAAAAAAAAAACCATATGCTTCCAGTAGCTGTTTTTTTCCATCTTCACAGAATTAACCTCCTCCTTATTAGTTTGTGAAGCTGCTGCTGACCTCTGCCATGGATTTCCTATATTATATATATATGTATATATGAAATAACCTCCTGGAGTTACATGGCTTACTTTAAAAATTAAATTCTTTATGTGTAAGAAATACTTCCTTGACATTGAGGAACTGCTAAGACAAAGATGGGAAAATGTTTAGTGGGGCAAATGCCTTCTATTGATATGAGAACCATCTTCTAAACTCATCTCCTTGGAGAGGATGTCATTTCTAATAGCAGCTCAAATCAAAACTATTTCAGGATATGTTAGTCAGCCTTCTTGGAAGCCTATAATTAGTGAGCCATTAGTAGGGTCATCATTTCCATATGCAAATTTGATGCTAAATACTTTGTATTTCTTAAATTTACTTTTTTTTTTCCTAAGTCATGCTAGAAAACCCCAAATGAAATGAGGCAGTGTATGTGAAATAAAAGGTTCACTAAAGTTCCAGGTCATTATTTTCAGTGCCAAGAGAACAAAACCCAACCCAAACCAGAGTGTCATTTCCAAAAGGACTTGACTTGTGTGTATCTACTTAGGAAGAAGGACATGAATTCACAGGGTGGCACTGTCAGCCAATAAAACATAGGAAGAAAACCCTATTTAGCCTCTTCCCATTCCACCACAGCCCCAAATTCTGTAAAGCAGCCACTTCAACGTGCACAGCTAATAGCTGCAGAACAGAGACCTGGTATCAAAGCCACTGCAAGTTGAAGGCTGGTAATTAGCTCTGAGGTGAGCATCCAAAAAGAGGGCAGTGCAAGGTGTCTGGCTGTCGATAAAGGGCCAAGGTGGATTTGTATAAGCTCCATAACCTCAAAGAAAGTCAGTTTGAACTTCATTTAGGCTGTTGTCTTTGATAAATCCAGGGAGGAAGTTCCTGCACAAGTTCCTGCACTGAAGCTGCCCAGTAAAGACAGCACAGATGAAAAAAAGAAAGCAAAGTAAAAAAATCCAAGTATGATGAGGTCCTCAACTTTATCTTAAAAATGTATCTCAGGGAATCCATCAAAAGTTGAATGTTCAATGTTAAATCCCTGCCAGATCCTATTATCCTTGTCAATTTGTTATTAGGGGTACAGCACCACACACACATGTGTCTACAAGTAAATATCTTAAAAGATATGAGGACTTTGCTGTGATAACTCAACAACTCCTGGAGAAATGGCATATTTGTTGGGCAGGTCATAAACTGCCAGGTGCCTATCAGTGAAAACCATCCCTATGTGTATTCCTCACCTAGGGGAGATCAGCACCTCCTGCCTGTGCTCAGCTTCAAAGGTCCACGGTCCTTCAAGTCCCACATCTGAGCATGCAGAGAAAGGTCCAAGCTAAAGAGGTCACACCTAAGTCTAGAAAGGTCCCTTCTGCTAGGAGATGCTCCTTGCTCATCATGCTTGAGAAATACTTGACCTCACTGGCACAGGTCACCCTGTTCTGAGTTGGTGTTCCAAATGGTGTCCCAAAACACCATTTTGGGAACAACAAGAAAGTTTGAGACTGTAGACAAGAAGTGCCATGCCACTCAACTCAGGGCCAGCAAAGGCTTTCTGGAGCAAGGTCAAGAACAGTTCTAATCTAGAGCACAGCAACTACCAATTTCTTTTAGAAGACAGATAAGAAAGGTAAGAGAACATCACCACCAGTGACAAGTTGAGAGGTGAGCTTGTTTCTGGCTATAAATGATTCCTGCCTGTACTGCATTTCCCTGCAGCTCTAAATCCCTCAGCTCTGGGGCACGAGGAGGAGGTAGGATCCTAGACACGTCCACCTTTGAACAGGGTCAAAGGATTATGAGGCATCTTGCTCCACGTTGAGTTTTAGTATCAGTGTATACAGAGGCACTTAATTCTCTGCATGTACTCTACTGACAGCAGAGGTGTATTTCTACCTGTGGGCTCCAAAAAGTCCCTGGCAGACAGTAGGCCTGAGTGCTGCTTTACTGAGAGTCTGGTTGAAACTACCACAAATTCACTCAATATTTACTAAAAATTGGGTTAGCTTTGATTTTGGTTGTGCAGGAATTCACTCCTTTTGCAGCCAGTATTTGTTTGTACAAAAGGTATAAAATCAGTAGATGTAACAGGGGAAAAAAAAAGAGTAAGATACTTGGAGACTTTAATGAATATTTGTCTAATCTCAGAGAGTGGCAGATATTTATTCACTTTAGATTTATAAAAGGCACACACTGCACACAGTGATGCCATTTAATTCACCAAAAACCAGCTTAGCATAAAGACCATCCCAAGCCTTGTCCTCTCACTACGTTACCTCTGGTACACGAAGAAGATAAAAATTTATATTGAAGACTCACACCAGGTCCTGAAGATGAGGATTAACACACTTTGTCTTCCTGGGACCAACTAGGAAAGCTAATGTGACTCTAAAACATGAGCAGGAGCCAGAACACACCTTGTTTTCCACTTGCAATTCAAGACTACAGGCCCTCAAACTCTGCAGTCCGTGGAATATATTTCTGCATTATCTGTATCTCTGCATTAACTGGCTCTAGAGATGCTTAGAAATGTGAGATAGGAGCTCAGGAGGTGGCTGCCTCAGATCCTGTGCAGTTGAGGATCAGTGGAAACGCTGCATAAAGCAGCCAGAGCAAGGATTTGTTCAGTTCATTAGCCAGGTTGGGTCGTTGCTAATTACAGCAGAGGTTCTAGGATCACTCCTTTCACTCATCAGTTGGCTGTATGGATCAGATCTTACCTTCAAAAGCCAAATTAGCTCATTTGTGTCCATTTGGAGCTTGATGTTACAGAGGTGAGCACTGGGAGTAATCTCACTTTCATTCATAGTTTTGATGGCAGAAAGTTGGGGGGTTTTAACTCTTAAAACTATCACATAATTTCAGGAAAACAATATTCTATGTGGCAGAAGTGCAAGTCACACCTTTGACTGCCTGCCAGAGCTCTGGATGCTCTGAATCTTTTGGGAAGAGAGAGAGATTTTGTCCTTTCTTCTTTGAGTGTAGGACCTGTGTAGCTCCACACAGAGCAATCCCCACAGGGAGAGCCTCAAACCACTCCTGACTGGCATCACCTGTACCAGGCTCTGGAAATTTGATGGGGATCAGAAAGTTTGGACTCAACAGGCTCAAATGTGGGTGCTGTGTTATCAAGAGGCAACCCAACCCACACAGCCCAGTCTTCTCTCCTTACTGAGAAGCAATGGAAATCTCATGAGAGATGAGCTGATGAACCAAGAGAACAGCAAGGGCTACTTCTGAACAAAACCCAAACACAAAAAGCCAAATGCCTCCATATACTTTGTATGGAGAATCCTATTTGTATTTAGAATCATATGCTGCCCACGTGGAAGCACTGAACTGAAAGCACAGATTTTCTTAGATGCTTTAGGCTTGAAGGAATCCCTTTGCAGCTTCAGATTTCTACCTTTTTATATGGATTTCAAAACAATATTCATTATGTTCTCTGCTCCAGGAGGTACTAGGAAGCAAAATAAATGGGAATATACTTGTCACCACTTTAAGGAAAAGGACTGACAGGGCATTTTCTAAAAGGAGGATGAAAATCTGTATGTTCAGAAGAAAGCTTAGTGCTCACACCCAGTTTTGTACATGCAAAGAAATGCCACTGAGGCATCATGAAGTCTTGTTTTTGTCCTTAATAACCTAAGAAAAAGCTTTACTCCACACACTTGGAGTGAATTTCTCTCTAATGCAGCACTGCACCACACATCAAGTTTTTATCTCTTCAATTCATAATATAAAAGTCCATTTATAGCACGGAATAATGGGCATATTTTATTTCCAATTAAGATTACTCATCTGTTCACACCCACCAAGATTTCTACTGTGCTTTTAATTTGTCATTGCTTACTTTAATGCACCCAGTTTAATCACAGTAGCACCAGGAATCAGATCATTATAACCAGAGCTGTACTGAACTAATTTAATCTTCTTGGGGAGAAAAAAAAAAGACAGTGTGAAAGAGCATTTGAGTTTCAAAGCACTTGGGCTTCTCTTTTTATAACATTACTTACCACCTCCCATTTTACTTCAGAACTGCTTATAATTATAAGGCTGACAGACCAGTTTGATTACTCAACAAACCAATGTTTACTCTCCAGAACTGTACAACATTACAAAGAGAAAGAGCTGATTTGAAGCAGCATTTATCAATAATGCAGAATTACAATGGTGTAAAGGCAAAGCCCTTTTAAATCTCAGCTCAGGACTAAAGCTTGTCCAAATTCCCAAGAAGGGTCATGTTTTATGTCCTGCTTTAGCCCGTTTCAAAAGCACCACAGAGGTTTCCCCATGTCTGTGCATTGCTGTGCAAGAGAGACCCACATCCAGGGGGTACAGAAGCATCAGGATTGAGGTGTTCTGACAAAGTTACTTAAGAATTATAGGAAAGTTGTTTTAGAAACTGCTCCAAGATGAGATCCAAATGCTGTGTTGAAAGAGAAAAAGAACCACAGATCAGAAATACAGCTGGTTGTGATAGATGGGAGAGGTGAAGGAGTGTGAGTCCTGCCACTGCCAAAGCACGAAGGGTTAGGACTGCAGTGAATCACAGCTACAGCTGAAGGATCCTCTCTCCCCATTTTCTCCTACAAAGGCATTTCCAGGACTGAAATGTCACGAGAGAAATATGCCATTTTAGAAGTAAACATTATTTATTTAGAGTTAAAACTTTGCTGCTTGTTCTATTAGCTCCCAAGCTCACTCAAGGAAACAGAGGGCACAGGTTTGTTTTCTGGGGAAGAGTTATTTTGCACCACATCAAGATTTCCTCACTCCTTTTCAGCTGGATGATGCAGCAGTGCAGCTCATCAGGGCAAGTTTTTCAAGTCAGTAAATGCATTTATTTTTGTTACTAGGAAAAAACATTGTCACTTTTTTACCCAGGTAGCTGAACTACCTTTCTTTTCTAAGGGCATACTTCTAAACTTAAGGTGGCATCAATATTCCAGCCTCTGGGCAGCTTCCTCATGGAGGGTGATGCAGCAAGAATTTCAATTGGCAGAGAAGCAGGAAGACCCAAAGGTCATTTTCCAAAGTGAATGTTTTAGGATGTGAACACCCATTGGCCTACGTCTTGCTCTGTTTATGGTGATGAAAACCATCTTCATTGTCTAGGCTGTTTCAGGGAAATCCCAGGCCAGGAGCACAGAGCAGAGAACTGCTCCAGTACTGACACTTGACTGTCTGCAGCCCCTCCAAAGTTTGGCCAGCATAAACAAACACAACCTTCAGGACAGGAGACCAACCAAAGCCAAAACAGCCACTGAAACCCAGAAAAAAGTCATTGTAAACCAGGATGGGATGATATGCAGAAGCCCAGCAGGAGACAAACTGTTTGGGAAATCTTTACCCCAATACCAGCTTTACGTAGATGTGTTTCTGGTGAAGGAAGTCCTAGCAAAGAAAGAAGGGGAAGCACCAATATCAGCAACCAACATCAGCAACACGCCTCAAAGGCACAGAAACAAAATTTCAGGAAGGGTTTCAAGCCAACAACCAAATCCAGTGTTAGAAGAGAAGTCAGCTGCAATGAAAGCTAATGGATGCCAGCAGATGTAGGACTGTCCAGCCTTAGATGCTGTTAGAAGCCAGAGCTAAACCCACGTGCACAAGGCTGCAGCTCGTGGCAGGAGATAAGATACAAGTACACAGACAATGTTCATCACAAGGAATTGCATTCACTGTCTTCTTCTCACAGGTTTTGTGGCTCTAGTCCCTTGCTGTCCATCAGCTTGTTGCTGCACTGGCAGTGAGGCTTCTCCTCACCCAGTCAGCCCTCGTTACTTAAGGTAATGAGGGACTTGTTTCTTTTGTTCACCTCTCCTTAATTCCATTGCTACTGTAAAAGAACTGATATGCCTGTTTCTGTAAAAGCAGCTGTCATTTTTGGCTCATCTTTAAATATATTTTTCTTAATTCATCTGAAATAGGTGAAATTAAGCTTAGTTTTTTTCTGGCAGGTGCTTTACAACTACAAATCTATTGACAAATGCAGGAATATTGACACACAAACCTGTCACCCCTACAAATAGTTATGACTAGGTTTAGACAAAACCCTTGTATCAGTCCTCAGATAATTCGTGTATAGGTTTTGGAGGATTCCATAGAACCCTACCAGCAGATAGGTGGAAAGAGAAACCCAGTCCAAATACCACCAAAGAAGACTTGTTCTAGAGAAAAAATAAACAGCAGAGGGAAACAAATTCTGGTTCTGAGATCCCCAAGACTGTAGAAATCAAAAGCCTTGGCAAGGAAGAAAAAGAGCTAGAAAATAACACCAATGTTAGTTGCATGAATGTGAATAATTAAATTCAAGACAATTCATCATTTTACAGTAAATTGATCCTTCTAAACTAATTCTGCTTAATGTTGGGGCACGCTGGTGAGCAGAAGGGAGTTAGGGGAATTGGAGGGGGGGGTCAGTTGAGTGCTGGATAGTGACAGGAATAAAGAGAGCTTAGTTCTGCAGAATTGTCAGTCTGGCCTTTTCACAAAACATTAAATTAATTAAATAACAAGACCAAAGCATTACTCTGCTTGAATTACTCCATTTTTCCCTGAAAGTGACAGAATGGAATTGTGCTCTCATACGCAAGAGGCTCCTGTAAAAAGTAAAATCTATTAATCAATCAGGCCACACTTCAACAAAACCTTTCATGCTGTGTGCATCGAGGGGTGCTTCACCAAAAGGCAAGTTAGAAACTCAATTAATTATGAATTATGTTTCTAAAGGACTTCTAAATCTGGATTTAAAGGGGATCTACATTTGCCAACACAGCAAATGAAACTGGGCAGGGGAACCCCAGAGCTAGGATGAACTGCAGACTCATGTCACAAAAGTTGTCCCAGACTGTGTGACACCCGCAGAAACCAGTATGCATTAATATAATTAGCACAATATCTAAGTGGTCTAAGATGATATTTAATTTGTTTTTTTACTCTACTATAGGATTAAAGAGAAGCATTCTTTGTGCACAAATGCACAATGAATTTACCTGAGCAATCTGGAAAGTATTTTTTCCCACCATTAACCTTGACTACAGTGAAGTCTGGCAGTCACATAGCCTCAGCTCTGCAGAAAATGGGCAACTAAAATTGGAGAAATGTCTTGAAGTCTTCAAATAAGACTGAAAAAAATAAACAGTTCAGCATTATTATTATTATTTTTTCCATTAATTTCCTTAATTTCCTTTCATTCCCAGTACTACTGGATTAAGCTGTGCTACTCACTGCCAATGGGAAGCTCTGAGGTCAAGAACATAAGACAGGTTGGAAGGTTTTTAAGTCAAAGTTGCCCTGAAATGTAAGAATATTTGCCTTAAAAATTTGGAAGGAATATTAAACCTCAGGATAACCTCTGATTTAGCAAATCTCCAGCCACTAAAAACACAGACAAGAAGGGATGTGGATGCCTTGCAGCTTAATCTGAAACAGATATTAGACATTATTGGATTTCTGTTTTTGACATTCCATCCAGACACACTCACACCATGGGACCTCAAGTCTGGTTCAGCACAGGAAAATTTTACCTGAAATGGAAAAAAAAAAAATTACATTCCCTTTAAACAGTAGTGGAAGAGAATTTGAGACTCCACAGAAGTGAAACAGGAATAGGGTGACAAGGACTAGTCTATAAAACCTAAAGAGTTTTTATTTTCTGTAATCTTATTTTTCATTTACTTTTTACATCCTGCTACAAACAAAGGAATTGAAATTAGGTGTATTTCAAATGATAGGCACTTTAAAATAGATTTTGGAAAGGAAAAAGATATAAAAAAAGTAATGATACCAGATTACTGAAGCAGGAGCAACGGATTCAAGCTTGACTCTTCTTAATTAGTTTCTTTCTAATTCAGTGCAATCTACCTGGATTCTTTCCAACGTTGTGACTGAAGATATATCTTGTTACAGACTTGCTTACAAATAAGCACCTCTGTGGTCTTCTGAGAAGTTCACTTTGCTATTAAACTTTTGGTTTAACTGTCTAGGATAAGCAATGATTCTTCATAGGCTGATTTCTGGATGCCTAAGCATTTTGAAAGCACCTGAATCTCAGAGGTCTGAAGTGCCTGTTTATCTCTTCTATGACTTCTGAAACTGGAAACTGAAAAATACTATTCATTCTAAAAAACTGCCTTCCCAAAATAGTGACTCCCAGTATTCCAGTATCAGTATTCTGTCATAAAGCACAAAGATTTCCAATTTAAATTCGTTACATTAGAAAAGTTCTTCAACATCAGATAAGAATAAAATAAACCATAGACACTTCACTTAATTAAGATGCCAAAAATACTATTAATCAATACAGAAGCCCATGTGCAAAACTGAGAGTGAAAATTTAACCATTTCTCCTGGATTCTTGCCACTCCCTGAGCCTTCATTTCTTTTTAAGTAGAACATGGTGTTAGATGGGTGTTGCCAGAATAAATGCATTTTGTTTTCTTAAAGCTTGAAATCCTGAGAGAGAAGTTGATAAAGGAAGCAAAGGGATCATTTAGTCTTTTCATGCCCTAGGATCTTTTCAATTTTTTCCCCTAAAGTATAGATGGTTCCTCCATATATAAATGTTAACTGTAGGTAATACATGATGTGCATTAGAATCACACTGTCTGCAACACCAAACAAATAGTGATGAATACAAAAATCACACTGGAAACCATCTGCTGTGCATTACCTCACCCATTCTAAGTGGCACTCAGTGCCAATGGGAAGCTCTGAGGTCAAGAACACAAGACAGGCTGGAGGTTTTGAAGTCAAAGTTAGGGTGACAGTGACATTGTAAGGTCATTGCTTTAGAAAATCAGGGAAAAGAACTTTTTGGTCCCCACAGTGGCAGCAAAATAAAAGGCTTTTTGGTTTTCTTACTTCTAAGGCACTACTTACATGCCAAGCAAAGAAAGATGGGTAAAGCAGAGGCAGTAGGTACCTCCATACCCAAACCCAAGAGCCAGCCTGAAGGGCAATGCTGCTGCCTCACTGCTGTCCTTCCCTTCACGTGCCTCAGGAACTTCATTCCCTTCCATTCAGCTGTGGGAATTGTTCATCATCCTTGCCACAGGAATTCAGGGAGTTCAGTGCTTGGCCTTAGAATGTGTTAGGGCTACAAGGATTAATACAAATGGAAATTCTAAGCATACTCTAGTAGTTATACCTGAAATACAAAAATCCTTGGTTCTGTCTTCTCCCTGGTACCTTCAAACCAAACACCTTCCCCTCAAGGTAAAAATTAATACTTGCCATGAATAGCACCTATAATTCTGTGAAAAGCAGAATTCTTTTTCAGTCCACCCCCACTCTATGTGCATGGGGAAAAAAACAATCCTTCAGAAGGGCATAACTAGTATAAAATCAATGAACTATAAAGCTGGATTTGTTTTTGCAGTTTATCACTGAATATGAGAACAGGTTTACAGTCTATTTTTTATTTTGCAAGCATAAAGCTCTGGACAAGCCACAAAAAAATTACTAGAGATTGCTTAACTCTTAAGAACCCAATTTTGGTAAGACGAAACTAATTTCAACATGAAGTGACAAACAATTATTTGACTTGAAAAAATTATTCTGAAATCACAGCTTTCTAAAGGGAAGTGATTCAATCCTTGCCCAAGACTCCATTCCCATTCCAGGGCAAATCACATCTAACCCATTGACTGCCTGAGATTCTCCCTATTTTTAGTTAAGGGAAGCTGTCATTTTGATGTGCTTTCTTCCCCTACTAGAAGCAAAAGAATTAAATTTTCAAAAGTCATCCTAATAGATGGGTAAAAACAAAAGGAGGAAAGAACAGGGAATGTCCTTTACCTACCCATGGCAAAAAAGTGAGGTGATGAAGGGAAAAAAAAGAAGTGCAGATCCACAAAAAGTGCATTTAACCAACAGTGATAATGACAAAGTAAGAAAATAAGAACTTTCTGAAATCAGTAGTAAAATACCAGTTGAGCTAAACTCCAATCAAGATCTGAGTAAATTTATACTAGGACAACCCTGATTACCAAATGTCATTTAATTCAATCAACTTCTACACAATTAATTTTTCCCTGATTTAAGGTGTACTGAAATGGAGCAAGTGACCCTCAAACGCATTTTGCTCTTGACTATGCTGCTATAAATCAAGATCAGCTTTGGAGAAGTCAACATTAAGACCAACTTTAGAGAAGCCAGCATCAAATTTATGAAGTGGTTATTATGAGCAGAATCCTTTCCCTTGGCTGCCATCACTCCCTCTTTCATGTTGGGATGTCATTTACATGCAGAGCTGAGATGCTAGGAAGATATTCATCATCCTCTTTTTATTATTACCTCTTTAATTACCTGTGCTGAGAGTTCCAGATGAGTATTATGGACACTACATGGTTGAATTAAAATTCTTCATAATGAGATGGAAATGCTTAAGCCCCTAAAAAGTTTCATGTCATCTATCATGTATTGTCAAAATACATGACACATTTAAGTTCAATCTCATTATTTTCTGTTTTATACGATGCTTTCAGAGGCTTTGTGAATTCTGAGTAACTCCTTGACTGCTCTGTGAGGCTGTAAGCAATCTGGTACAAATATTTATGGAAAAAACACTCATGAGCAAAGTTCTGACAAGCTCCAGATCATCCTTAGCCTCTAAAGTACAAAGATGGAAATTTGAAGGTCTGTGTGAGGTCATTTAACTTGTGCTCCTCTTTTACAGGTGACTTCCTTAAATAATTTAAGCTGTATTTTTAAATCAGACATTGTTTTCTCTGCTTCTCCTTTCCAAATGTGAGGAAGCCTCACTCCAGCCTCCTAGACAGTTTATCATCATTTATTCTAGCACACAAATTGTCCTTAAGCTTAAACAGCTTTCTTCATCTCTGATGTTTATCTTCTGAGACATTCATAGTGAGCAATCATCTCCCCTCTCAGCCTTCAGTTTTATTAGGTTAAACATCATGCTCTTCGAGTCCATAAAACAAGCTCTCTGTTCTCTCAAAACAGTTTAATTGCTTTTTTTTACCTGCTCTTTGCATTTTGCAGTCACAGACGTTTGCTCTGAGTGATTTGTGCAGTGGCATCAATCCTTCTCTGCTGCCTGTTGCAGTCTCAAATCACTTGTGACTTTTCCACAGTCTCTTTGCCTTGCTCAGTTACAGTCTTTTCTAACTGTATGTACCCATGCTGGGATACACTTTGTGGAACCATCTGATCTGACTGTGATTTAAAAATCCTAGGACTGAAGCTGGATTAGGAGGTGTTTAAACAACTTCCATAATACATGAAGCAGCTTCTTTTCAAGAGAATAATGTGCCTTAACCAAGTAGTTCTCACTGAGAAGAAGGATGACCACTCAGTGCATCTGGCACAGCTTGCAGCACCCAGCCTCAGACAAAACTTCACAGTGGACTCCCTTCATTATTTTTTTAAAAAAAAATTGTGATCCTGCTTTTTTCAGCCTGGTTTCAGCACTTCCATTAGCTCCAGTGCTTTGGATCAAAGCACCACAATGCTTATCTTTAAGGGGAGCTTAGGAAATTCATGTTGCTTTCCATTGTCTCAAGTAGTGTTCGAGTCCAAAGATTATTTTAATCGCTCAAAAATCTATTTGAAACCTGCTGTTTGTGTCCCACTGTGTGTGATCTCCTTAGAGCTCTCAGCTTCTGCTGCCAGGAGGAGACTCTGCAGATCAGAAGAGCTGGTACTGAGGACTCAGCATCCACAGTGACATGAGAAACAGGATTCAGTGTGGACTCACTCTTGCCTTGTCCCAGGGACTGAGCATCCATCAGCAGCTGGAGTCACCAGTTTCCTGCTGGAGAACACGTTCTGATTTCATTTACTCTGAAATGGGGACTGACTGAGAGACCATCCTCAAAACCACCTCCAGTTTATTCACAAATCATTTAGGGCTGAAATTCCAGCTGGAATTTTCCCTGCCTTCCTAGAGGTAAGGTAAGGAGTTGGTCCCACCATCCAAGTCACTCATACCTGCAGTATAGCCCTGACTCAAACAGCTCAGGACCTACATCCTTTCACCTTACACTTGCAGAAGAAAAGAGACCTTCCTAGGGAGCTGTAAAGCAGGGAAGCCAGCAGACAGGTTTCTCCTTACAAAGCATTTACTTAGTTTAAATCTGGGGTGAGAGGAAGGTTAATTATCACTACATCAGCATTTTGTTTATGTGCAGCTACACAAACAGATTGTGGCGTTTAATTGCACTATATCTAATTGATTAAAAGATTATATAACAGAGGAACAGGGGAGTTTTCTCACTTTTTCACAGAATGGTTCTTACCTCAGGAGAGAGCGTCTTATGTATAAATCCACACATACATTTCTGTCTGTTCTTAACAGCTTAGGAGATGTGGTTTAGAATCGATGTATTACCACCTATAACACTCAGGCTCATACATTTGGGGACATACTTTGGGAGGAGAAAAGATTGACCAAATTAGACAGATGCTTTTTCTAGAATAAACCCATAACCACATAGTGAAAGGGCAGGCTCTTCCAGCCTGCTGGTTTTAACACCTATTAAGAACATCCTCTGATGAATGCCAGAAAATACAGTGCAAAATATTAAGCAGTCTCCTGCCACACGAAGCCTGGGAACAGGGACACTGATTATTAGTGAGCTCAAGCAGCTAAAGGCAAGGATATTTTTGATAGTGTTGGCAAAACCAAAGTACTTCAAGCCACTGTGTTAATAGAGAATGAATTCACAGATTTCCAATTATACTGCAAATTATCACTGCTGGTATCCCTACGATAGCTCTCAAGGCTGACTGAAAGATGCCAGCTTAGGAAATGAATTCCAGCATTTTGTCCAAGGCTTCTCTCCCTCCCAGGTAGAGAGGGAAATGATGGGAACACCTTAGAGCCCAATTAAATTAACAGACTTTTACTTGGAGCATGGGAAGCAGGACAAGCTGGCAGGGTTTGTTCACATGGGTCCTATGCCACAGCCTCTCCCTCTACCACCACCCTGAAGCCTGCACATGTAAAAAGAGTTCACTCATCACAAACCCAGGGAAAAGCTTAAAGAGAAAAAAAAAGGTTCTGGTGCCACTTCTGAAAATTATTAGACTGCACCCATTTTATTCTACTTCCCCCCATCAATTATGAAGCAGGCATTATGTAAAAGGTTTGGAATGAACTTGCTCACCCTGCTTCTCACTTCTCTCAGAGTGATGCATTTGTTTTGGGAATAGTTGATAACAATTAGATAATCCTGAGGCTACAACAGAAAATATCTTGGCTTAATTTTGAACAGACACTTTAGGTTTTTGCATTTCTAGATACTCATTTCCTATTGATTTCCTCCCTCCTTGAGTATGAATTTCCTTAAACCATTTACAGATATATCCTATACTTGGTATTATAAACCCTATTAATCTAAGTGGTCACATCGAGCACATATAATATGACATCTATTGAAATAGGAAAGTTGAGAGAAAAGAAAAGGAAGGAGATTTTTTTTATCAAAGATGCTGAAAAGCAGGAGACAAGTCCAGTCCCTACACAGTAGGATCTCTGAATTCACTCAGAGGAGCCTTTTGGGCTTTACAAAAACCATTGATAAGAAAAAGATCATTGCTCACTCACAGAAATGTTTGCAAGACTAAACCACTTGCTTGATCTATCTTTACCATTTATCTATAGTATGATTTACCAGCTCTGATCTCATGCCCAGTTCTGCTTTAAGTTACCAGTAGAACTCCCATCAACTTCAGCAATGACGTTTACCATGCCCTTAATTCCTGATTGGAGGATGGCTGGCTAGTAAAACCAGGTTAGTTGACCCATTTTGTGCTCTCTTGAGCTGTTTGCTCTGTCCCTCTCAGCTCCAGGCCTGGGCTGGAGGACAGTTGTCCCCAGGGTGGCAGTTTCAGGAGCTGTGGGCTCAGGCAGAGCAGCAATCTGGGACCACAGTTAAGTTTCTTGTTTCTTCAGATGAACATTTGGAGAGTGGAAGAAGATATTGCCTTGACACAGAGACTATTTAAATGTTGTGATATGTTTGGTGACTATCATGATTAACACCAGAATGGCAGAAAATCTGACAAGCAGAGTTATTTTTCCTACAGGGTGAACTCAGTACTCTGGAGAATGGTGTCGAGTACGGAGGGACTTCAAAAATCTGACAGGAGCACTTGAAAAGCAGATAAAGAAGGAGCAAATGTATAATGCATTCTAAGAGGTACTTACATGTTAAACAGTGGCAGTATATTATTCCAAGACAGAGCTTTGAATTTATAAATTCTTTGGATTTTATATTTTTTTTTAAAGCCTTCGGATCCTACTTTTTATAATTAAAGCATGTAGATAGAAAGTGGCAGAAGGTGCCAACACATCTTTGGGAACACACCCCTGTGCTACTTCTTGCAGCTTTGTTTAGTCTCAGAAAATTAATGCTAACATTGGTAAGCAAGACTCATCATAAATTCAGGTCAGATAGTGCTGCTTTGCCTCACTTGGAGAGTAAAAATCATTTCAAAGCCTTACTGTGCTGTGCTCGGAGGCTTGAACAACACCCAGGGCACTCAGGCAGTTGCCAACAGGGTTTTGTCAATGGAAGATCAAATTCAGCTTCATTTTAATGCTAATTTACGTGTGTGCACCAAGTTGGGGTGAGAAATGAGTAGAGTTTCACTTGATGCTTTGGTATCTGGAAATAACCAACAGCTTTGTTTCCTGACAGTAGGATTGGGGACTGTTTTTTTTCCCCAATTTATCTTCCTTCACAACTCCAGTGGGGGGAAAAATAAAAGTCTAAATCTCTTATTTCTTTTTAGCTCTACAAGAAGCAGATCACATCTCTGAAGATAAATAAATTTTGAATCAGGAATGGATTGGACTAGGTGAACTCCAGGTCTGGGATTTAATGCATGCATCCCCTTGGGGTCACACAGCCACTTGCTAGAAACCAAGATTAATCAGTAGTCAGCCTGAATTATGAATATGCACAGACAAACTAGCAGTAGTATGCAAAGAATTCACACAGGGAAGGAATTACTCCAACTAAACCTACACAGTAACAGACTCCCAAGGATCTGCTGCTATTCAGGAGGAAAAAAAATGATGCTGGCACTGGTAGTTCTTTGAAATCACCACCTCAAAGCACACAGCCCAACAGCAGTCAGAAAGGCAAAGAAATGTTCCAGGTTAGTAGGAAATACATAGAGAAACCAGAAAACACTGTTGTTCCACTGGGTGAACCCATGTTAGATCCACATCTGGAACATACTCTTTTTTCATCACCTCATCTTAAGGATAATGGAGATCTAGAACAATTCCTAGAGAAGTTCCTAGGAAAGACAAGGGAGCAAGGATGATCTGAAGTATGGAGCTGCAGAAAATGGAGAAAGATTAGACAGTCCTTCAGGGTGGAGAAAATCTATGAAGAAACAGTGAAATCATGAATGACATGAAGAGAGAGAATTGGCACATTTATTCCTGTTTTTCATATAGAATTAAAACCAGCAGGCATGAATTGAAATTCCAGGGCAGCAGGTATAAAATAAAGAGATGCACTTTTTTCATGCTCTTGGTATTTAAATGATGAAGTGCATTGCCACAGGATGTTACAAAGCCCAAATACAGCTAGAAAGTGGTTAGAGAAGTTCACAGAAGTAAAGCCCATCAAGGATAATTAGCCCAATGCAGTTGCAGCCTCTGGTGCTGGGATGCCCACACCCCCCATTACAGGTAGCTTACAATATAAGCTTGGGAAAAGCATTTTTCTGTGCTTCCACTATTTTTTTTGGTTTCAAACAATATTTTTCTCTCAGCAACCTACTATTAGCTCTGCCAAGACCCCTTTATTGTGGCAAATCTATTTAAAAAGTATCAGGCATCTCATCAAAATGAGATGAGAATAGGAGGCAAATTATTCTCCAGGGGCAAAATAGCTCTTAGAAGTTTTTATTTTTGGTTGGTTGAAGGGTGGGCACTAAATGCAGCTGCTTTTTTATCATTAATCCAAAAGTGCCATGACAATTGGATCTCTGAATATGCACGCTGAGAAATACTTGGTGAATTTATTAGAGCAATAACATCAACTTCAAGGAGAAAAATCTGTTTAATCTTGAAGAAAAAAAAAACAAGGAAAAAAATGTTCAGCATCTTTGTGCTTTATCTAAAAGTTACTTGCTTCAAATTTAACTTTCAGCATGTTGGTATTTTACAGAATGCTAAAAAAAATGTAAGGGCTCATTTGAAATGATCTTCTGTAGCATCCAGAATACTGTAATTTCGAGTTGGATATGGAGTGCTCATCACAGTGATATTGTCCTGCTCTTGGTACAAGCTGGAATTGTGTATTATAGCTTTTTTTTTTCTTACACTGCATTTTCAATATGAGAATTGTTTTCCATATTTGTTATAGAGGCAGTTGCTATTTTCTGACTCTGTGGAACCAGCTATGTACATACATTATATATTCCTTCTGTACCCACTTTCCCTGGATGGTTTTTTTTTGTTTCTCAATATAAAAAACCACTCCAACTGTTAGTTTGATTTCTTCCTGTGCTCTTGCATAAGAATCTATCATATATAAGCATCCAGCATTTTTTCTTTGAAACCAATTCAGGTTTCAAACAAAGGTTTTTTGAAGGCTGTGCTTTCAATCTTTGCATCAGATCCTTTCAAATCTTTTTCAAGCATCTGATATCCAAAAGGGTCTGCATTTAGCCTGGAAGCAAGCAAATAGGCCACTAAAAGGACATCACACTAAGAGTGGCATATGGGTCAAGGCAATGGCTGCAGGAGCAACCAGGACCAGTTGGGTGATTTAATTGGTTCCCCAGCACCCTTCTGCATGAAAGCCATAGTTATTCATCTATATTTCCTGTATTTTTCCTCAAAATCTTGACAAGTATAAAATAACAGTCCACTCTGAACTGTCATACTCAGATCAATATTTAACTATCTATATCCAGAATTTTCAAGGGGAAAAAAAGAACAAAAAAATGCAGCAGTTTTCCATGGTGGCACTGGTAAAAGCAACAGAACTTGTGATTATTGTAGCAATCCAATTGGAATATCTGGATTATTCCTGCACGTAATGGATGGAAGATGTTTTTAAACTTTAACTCCTTGCTATTAATCTGAAGTACAAGCACCATGAGAAATGATTTTTGAACCTGATCTCTAAATTCATCAGACATTGGAAGCTGTTCATCAAGGCTATCAAAATAATTTTTAAAAATACCTTCCTGGTTAATTTGTAAGCTAACACAGAGCTTTCAAATCTCCTCGCTGGCAAGAAACAAGGGACATTAACCCTATTTATGAAACCCATAAAAAGCAGCCAAAGGCTCTTTCCGTAAGAATGGGAAGTCACTGTTGAAGCCCAGTTTGAGGCTGCTCCCAAACTGCTCTTCCACACTGGGTACTGAAGTCCTAACTGGAGGGAAGGAGGCAGAAACTTTCTGCTGACCCCCAACAGCTTACTGACCAAACAGCACCACATTAAAGAGCAGTTCAGCAGCACTGTTCCTTCTAACTCACACACACAGCTTCTATCAGCTTCCCCAGAGCTGCTGAGATGATCAGACCATGATAAGCTACACTTGGAAATTCCATGCAATTATCAAGGAAAAAGATCCAATCAGCTTGACTACAGTGGGAAACTTCTACAGAAATTCTCTTTTCAATCCCAGTCACCAGAGGCTGCACGTCTTAGAAAAGAGAAGGCAGAAGATGATGATGTGAAGAGGACAGATAATCCAAAGCAACAGAGAGTGAGCACCAAGTCTATGAAGACTGGACACAAAAAGAGTTAAAAAAGGCTCAAAACTGTATGGAAAGTTTTTTAACTAGGGAATATTCTACAGTCGCTACTTCCCCCTCTGGGGACATGTTACCTACCTCCAGCAAATACAGATATATTCAACAACAAATCCCATCCTGCAATTACTTGCATTCAAGAAAATATTTTCACTTTTGAGAAGATAAAACTTTTTGGGCCTTCTGTTATGATTGTATTTCTCTAGCAGACCAGCTGAATAATTCACATAAATACTACACCTACTTTTCTCTCTTCTCCTTTGTCTTTTGTGAGACAAAAAACCTTACCTCATAGACTTTAACAAATGATGAGGAGGGCAAAATGAAATAAATAAAACCATGGAACAGGAAAACAGGTTGCATCAGTATGCAAGGCTTTCAATAGTTCTATATTTTCTTTTGCCTTTGGTTAATTAAGTTCTCCCTTGAACGTCTGAGTAAAGCAAGATAATCTCTGCTTTGCAAAGATTAACCCCATTAATACCAATTAACACAGAACAAAGAAGGCTTTTAATGCTTTACTGCAGCAGGCTAAGGAGGACGGTACAGAGGGGGATTAGAGGGGATCATTTGTATCTTTATGACATCTCATTAAATAATTTATAACCACCATCAAACATTTTATAGGGAAGAAGTTGTAAATGTTTAAGCAGTAAGACCCATTAATTGCAAAGGAGAAGGGAAATTTCTCTCATACTGTTTCAGATGTGGGAAAAGATGAAAAAGAGAGGTAGGGCTGAGGTCCTAAGGGTGCCAAGCCTCAGTGACCATACCTCCAGCTCGTGGAGATGCTGGTCCCTCTCCCACTACTGTGAAAGACAGAAAAAACAAGTTATAGTTTGTGTTTATAGTGAAGGAAAGGAAATGAGGACCATATTCAGGCATCACCCACCATGGGCATTGCACTCAGCATGTTCCAAGTGCTTTGCACCTACCTTCCACCAACACCCCTGCTCACACCAGTGCCACACCAGCTCCCTGCTGGCTCAGCTTGTCCTACAACCAAGATTTTTCTAACACAGCTCCTCTTGTGAAGAGGAGAATAAGTCATCCTGATAAAACTTGACAGGTACAAGAGTACAGAATTTTCCTAGAAGGACACATATTGTGATCAAAGGAGTTCATGCTGAAATCTAACTTGGTCTCCTTGTTTATAGACAAAAAATAAAACACCACAAACAAACTCCCTCCCCCCTTAAAGCTTTCTGAGTCCAATGAGAAATGATCTGACTACAGATAATGACCACACAGGCTTAGTTTCTTCTTTGCATCTAATCCTAATTCTCCCAAGGAAAATCTTTGACCAATTCCCATGAATTAATAAGTCTTTCAGAATGAGGACTTCAAGTATATTTTCCATTTAAACTAATAAGTATGTATTTTCCATTTAAACTAAGAAGTGTCTATTTTCCATTTAAAATAAGAAGTGTCTATTTTCCAATTCCTTTTAGATGGGTATATTTAAAAAGCAAATTAAGATTTTATTCTAAAACGAAAATAATGACATTTTTTTCCTAGAATTCAAATCAACTCTTTCAGACTTTTAATTAACACAGAATAGTGTCCTCCTTTGCTAGGGATCCCTACACCCCTAAGGAAGAACCCTTGTCCTGAGACCTTTCCAAGGGACCTCAGAAAAGCAGATGTTAAAAAGGAAACATTATTATCCTACATTTAAAGACTGAATTTATGAACAGGAACATCAAAAAAAAATAGATCCTTGAGCCAATTAATTGCCAGTCAAATGCTCTGTTATGTTCCTCTGCTTTGCCACCCTCCCTTTCTGGTGATATTTTATCCTAAAAAGCTATGAATTTATGAACAGGAATATAAAAAAAATAGATCCTTAAGCCAATTAATTGCCAGTCAAACGCTCTGTTATGTTTCTCTGCTTTGCCACCCTCCCCTTCTGGTGATATTTTATCCTAAAAAGCTGGGAATATATTGGGCATCTAAGCTGCCACTCTGGCAAGTGCATGTAAGGAGATGTTAGTGTCAGACCTTGAAACATCCACAGTTCTTGCATTTCAGAAACTATCTTAATTTTACAGAGCCACCTACCTAAACCCAGCACCCTACGGAAAAGCTGCTCTGCTGAGCTGCCACTGCTGCTGCCACAGCTCCACTGCTCCCCCACATCCTTCCTGCTCGTTGCTAGGAAACCTGAACAGTTTTCTAAGCCAGCCCAAAAAGCTTTTGGGTTGGGGCACCAATTTCTGTAATTTGTTAACTGGCAAACACAGGAATCAGAATTCACGAGCTGATGGCACAATTACACCTTGAGGGCAGGAGTATGTGGTGCTGTCCACAACACCAGATCCTTTTTGTCAGGACAAAGACCTGGAGCCTTTTCTGTCTGTTCCACAGGGATATTCAGTGTAGCTCTCTGCTGAAAAATGGCATTATCTCCACTCTGAACATCATGTACCTCCTCAGAACTTCAACAGGCTATTATGGACAATGGGCTATTCAACAGCTGATACGTCCTACGTGCTTCAAAATTTCACATCTACTAACAGAACACAGGTAAACACATGTATTTGTGTCTACATATTCATCATACTTCATTGAAGAATACTTTTGTCCTGGTTTCAGCAGGGACAGAGCTAATTTTCTTCCTAGGAGCTGGAGCAGGGCTGTGGTTTGGATTTAGTGTGAGAACAATGGTGATAACACGCTGATGGTTTAGTTGGTGCTGAGTAGCACTGATCCTAAATTCAGGATTTCTCAGTTTCCCCTGTTCTGCCAGGGAGCAGGTGCACAAGAGGCTGGGAGGAGGCTGGGAGAGCTGACCCAAACCAGCCAAAGGGACATTCCACACCACAGAACATCATGCCCAGTATACAAACTGGGAGGGGCATCAGTCAGCAAGTGGGGAGCCATTGCATTGGGCAGCAACTGTCTTTTCTTAGGGTTTATTTCTCTCTCTTTTTGTTATATTCCTTTTTGATACCATTATTACATTTTACTATTGTCAATATTATGATATTTTATTACCTTTGAGTCATTAAACTGTTTTAACCTCAAGCCATGACTTTTCCATTTTTCCTTTTTCCAATTCTCCTCCCCATCCCACTGGAATCAGGGAGCAGTGAGGGAGCTGCTGAGGGGGGCTCAGTTGCCAGCTAGGGTTAGGAGCCTCAAAGCCTTGTGAAAATGCAGAAATAATGCAAGTGTATCCAATTTTTCACTGCTAGCAGGATTCAGCAGCACCTCTGAGAAAACAGAGAGAACAGGTATACGTGTTTAAGGACATCAACCTCCCACAACAAATCTGGTCACAGCACATTTCTGCCTTCATGATACAGTTCTAATGGCAATGTCACAGCTTATTAATCTCCCTACCACCCTTTCTATAGTTACAGGAAGGGATGATTTACACCAGTTCAATTACTCAACTGGAGAAGGTATGAATGCATCACGTTCATCATCTTCCTTTCCACAGAAGCTCTCCATCCAAAACTAAATTCTGACTTTCCTACTACAGCTCTTGCCATTGAACTTCCTAACTTACAGCATCTGAGAGCCTGGAGACCCTTCTCTGCCTCAGACTTCATGCTTCATTTCAGGCATTTCCTCAAAAATATACATTTTCCAGAAGACTTACAGCCCAAAATTAGGTTACCCCCTTCCTGTCTCCCTGAAAGCCATCAGGAAACCACACAACAGTGCAAATTATACACTCATTAGGAGCAAATTAAACAGCTACTGCAAATCACAGAACTTCTGAGAGGAGTGTTAACATAATACTCTTCATTAGTCATCTGGCTTTTATTTCATCCCATCACTCCATCACTAAAACATCCTATTTTTAAGTAAGAAGTTTCCTTTCACTCCCTTAGACATTTTTTCTCCACTGACAAGACCAGTGGTGACCAAATTCTTCCAACACACTAACCTGGACTCAACACGTGGCACAACCAGGGGCCAGGATGAAAACCACAAACCATGTTCTGCTCCTCCTGAGTTCTTTATATTTGTAGTACACAAACAGCAGTGTTGCCTGCCTACATTTAGCCCATAGACAGGGCTAGACTATAGTAGATGTTCTGTCACCCAGTGACCCCTCCCCAGCTGAGGAGGAAGACTAGGAAAAAAAGATCTGCAGGTTGGAACAAAAGCTGAAACAGCACAACTGAGTTTTGCTAAGTTAAGCTGCTGGTTAAGCAGCTAAGATCATGTTCCTGCACAACTGACAACTGCAAACATTTTCACACTCCACAAGGCTGAGCCCACAGCACTGAGATGAACCTCACATCCAACACACTGTGTTCTAAAAATGTCATGGCATGGATGATTTTACTGACCCTACCATCTTGCAGTCTTCAGTGTCTTTAAAATAAAATCAGGAACAGAATTCTCCATTTACCTCAGGAAAAAAAAAAAATTACCAAAATAAACCAAACAAAAAAACTCCCTCTGTAATTTCTGGCATCTCCTACCCTTGATTGTCATTTGAATTGTTTCTCTGTGCTTCAGATATGACCCTGAGTAGCAAATTCTGGTCTGGGAATGATGTAAACTCTGCACTGTCTGGATGACTGCAGTTGCCAAGGGGATGGTGATGCAGAGTTCTCTTCCCCTGGAGGTGTATAATTGCAGGTACTCAGAATAGACACAGATGCCTAGCCAGCTTTTGATGATGCTCCAGGATCTGCTCTATTATTTCATACAAAAAGAGAATAGCAAAATTTAAAAGGAAAATGTACAATGTAGATAGAGTGGATTGTAATTTATCTAGCGTCACATGGGAGATATTTGGATTAGATCCTCCAGGAGAGTAGCTCCTGTGAGGTCAGTAGGCAGAGACATTCTGAGCATCTGCACACAGACATCTGCATCAGCATCAAAATATGAAATAGAGAGCAACAAGAGAACAGCTGGGAAGTTCTTGTGCTGAACTAAGAGCTCACTGCTTCTCTGTGTGCAGCCTGGCTCATCCCCTGGGCTCTCCTCTCTGCCTTCAGCACAGACAAGCCACCAGGAGTGACCAGACCTCCAGTGAGGCCAGGAGAAGGTCTGGCACAAGGGGCCATGTGAAAAGCAAGGTGAAGATGGAAAGCAGGACTTATTCACGTGGCACAGTGCTCTGGTGTTGGAGACTCACCAGCACGGGTATTTCCCACTCCAGGACAGAAGCACAAACCTGCCAAGAGGCTTTGAGAAGCACTGTCAGAGTGGTGATTTCACTTCCATCACCATCATTGGAGTTTCTCTTTCAACTTTTCCTTTCATCTAAGAAAAACTGATCCAAACAACACATCACTGATTCTCATTTCCAGAAAATCCATGAAGTGACATGGATCTACACAAGCCCCAGCCCAGGCTCTTCCAAAATCTAGGATGAGAAAGAGATTGAATATTACACAGTTTCTCATTTGGATCAGCTGAAAAAAAAGCCTGGAGCTTTTGGGGCACAACCCCTGTGCTACACCCTTCCAAAGATTTCTGGAGTGAGAGTACTAATTGTTATATTTAAACCCCTCATCGTGTGTGATGCACAAACATTGCCACATCCATGTACTCTGGAGGTGGAATTCACCATTAGACACCTTAAAATAGCCAAGGGATAAATTTCAACATAAAATATTGATGCAAGTCACTGCTCTTGAATGATAACAGAATTCTTACAGAACAGAAACCTCCATGAATAAGGGTTTTTTTTAAAAGAAAAAGAGAGCAGCATTTTACTTGCCTGATAAAAACATTTTAAAAACCTACAAAATGGTCAAACTCTGCTAGAGTCAATAAAAAAAAGTCCAGTAAATTCAGTAAACCACCCACAGTACCTGTTGTAGCTATGAGTCAAGACTGAAAAAAATCCTGCACACTCAATGACATCTCCTGAAAATGCATTTATGTGAGAGACAGTATTTTGCATTTCACTTTGAGGGTTAAATCTGAATAATAGGTTCTTTTAAATTGCAGCCATTCACCAGTGGAATTGTGCAGAGGAGAATGATAAGATTTGATTTAATGACTTCTGATAGGAAAAGCTTAAAAAACAGCTCAGTGGATTGTTCAAAGTTGGATAGTTATTTGGAGCTCAGTGGAAGTGACTTTAAACAGGAGCAGAATTTGCCATCAAAAGTAAATACCCTGGGAAAACATTTTCATAGTTCTTCTTTTTTTACTTTTTTTCTGGTGCTGGCTCCACTGAAAAACTACAAGAAAAAACAGATCCCATTGACAACAAGGAAATTAAACCCAAATAAATAAAAAATAAGCACAACAAGCATCCCCCTAAACAATCCTGGTATGCTTTAAAAGAGTCAATGTGGGATGAATTTTGCATGGGGCTTAATGTCTTCCTTTATGATATATTAAAACGTTAGCACATCCCTCAGCATGATCCAGCTCCCTCATCAAGCCATTAAGATACATAAATATCTATTTCATTGCTTCTCTAATGCTATTTGAAGGTATTTGCTGCCTCCCAAGAGTAGGGTTTTAAAAGAACAAATAAATAAATAAGCCCAAGCTGGGGTTTTTTTTTCATTTACACTTAAAAGTTGGTGCTCAGTAAGAGATAAAGACCTACAAATTTGCCCCAAGAGCTTTAAAAGCTTATTAAATGGGAAGTATTCTCCAGTGCACACACTGTGAATGAGAGAGAAGGATGTTGACAAGACTGGATTTGGTTTCACTGAAGACATTTATGAATGCAATTTCTCACTCACATCTACATACTCACACTCAGCCTCCTCCCAAAGAGGCTCAATCATCAACCTCAAATTAAATAAACCTATATCACAATAAACTTAATTGGTGTGAGTGCTCTCCAGGGGTGTGCTCCTCATTAAAAGTCTCTAATATTATTAATTTTACTCACAAACAGACAACCCAGAACAAACTTCTTAAATTTTGGGTGTGCTCCTCATTAAAAGTCTCTAATATTATTAATTTTACTCACAAACAGACAACCCAGAACAAACTTCTTAAATTTTGGGTGTGCTCCTCATTAAAAGTCTCTAATATTATTAATTTTACTCACAAACAGACAACCCAGAACAAACTTCTTACATTTTGAGAAAAGTTTGTAAAGCTTTTCTGAGAGGCAAATTTACATTGCCAATGGAAATCACCTCATCATTAATCTTCATTAGGAAGCCAAACTTCCTAATAAGTTATCTAATACATTATATTAAACTAAAAGTTAATATTTTAGACCCAGTGCTCCAGTTTTATTGAGCTATGCACAAGGTAACTCTCTGCTGTGGAGTTCCTTGGCTTTCGTGTCCTAGAGCAGGGCTTTGCTCCATTTGGTTATCACTTCTCAAAGTTATGTTGTTTTCCTATTTAATGTATCATCTCCTTATTATTTGTCATGCAGGCATCAGAAACTGTGCTCTGCAGTGAACTTTGTAACCTGGGCAACTCTAATCACAAGCTATATTAGCTTCAGGAAACCAAAGATGCACAAGGGCAAAAGCAAATATATCAGAAAGAAGAAGTAGTGTGTATAAATAGTAACAAAAAGGGATCTGAGAGGGGGATTCAGAAAACAAAAGTCTCTAACTGGAAGCTTTGATGGAGGTCAAAGGTGTATGCTATGTGGAACCACACTCTTCCTCTTCTGCAATTCATTAGTAGGGAACATTTTAAAATTAAGAAATCAAAGTACTGGAGACCAATCTGCAACCTAATTTCTAATATTAACCTAATCTGTAATCTAATTTCTAATATTAAAAGGGTAGGAACTGTAATTTTTAGCTTTGACAAATCCACCACCACACCTCCCAGTAATCTTTCTTACATGCTCTTAAGATCAGTTTTGGAGATAGCACCCCCCACCTCTCTTTCAAACTCCCAAATGCAAACTCCTTGCAGCACTGGGAGGAAAAGTAAATTGAAGACTCCTTGCAGAGATTAGGGAGAAGAGGTCCCACTATACAAGGCATGCATAACTCATACAGATCTATCTCCTATTCTGAGTCCAGAGTCACCCTGGCTGTGTTACTGGAAGTCATTGTCCATCCATTACAGAAGGGAAGGTATAAACTACTCACATATTCAAATAAACATGGATTTAATTTACTGGCTTTCAATCAGAGGTGAATGTGGCTTTTTGCAGCACAATCCACTCAGAGCATAATTCAGCTCTTTCTGGTCACAAACATTCTCTGATGGGTGAGCTACATTTTCTCTTCTGCATGGCAACTAGATTGATTCCTTGGCAAACAGGTGTAATTTAATAGCTTCTAGACTATATGGCCTACAGCACAAAAGGGTATTAATCATCTTAGAAGCCTGAATGCATTTTAAGTGCTGACTATTTATTCAGAAGTGAGATTTCAGGTCTCTTGGGTGCCTCCTCACAATTCCTGTCTGTATCCTCAAATAATTATCATCCACAATGTACTTAAAACAAGCTAAATCTATTTCTTCATCTACTCCTCCTGACAGCTGTTGCATTGAGGAATGCAACAGAATTGTGTTATTTCAGGCAATAAAACAGTCATCCCCCACAGAAAAATAATCAAGCCATTTAAAATGTGGTCCTGGTTGCCTGAGCAGCCAGGTTCTGATTGCAGAAGAGCTGACTGCATCACCCTGAGGCTTTTTAAAGGAAAATCACCCTGCAAACAAGTCTTACCTGGGGAGGTGGGGGGAGGCAGGAGGGGAAACAGCACTGATCATTTTTTGTGAGCATCTTCTCTGCTCTCTGGATAAAGCAGCATGACAAATTCCTAAAGAAAATTCCAGGCATTTTAGGAAACTTCAGAGTTTTGCTTCCCATATACACTTTTGTGTCTCCTTTTCTCATACTCAGAAAACATTTTGCTTTTTTTCTTTTTTAAAAACCTAAGACATGAAGCTGTGGACTCTTGTTAATTTACTAGGGTACGGTGAGAAGTATGGAAGCAGTTAATAAATCCTACAGACAAGAAAGCAAGTTGGAGAAGGCTGGAAGACAGATGATAGTTCTATCAAGAGGAGCATGTTCTTTATAGCATAAAACTCCTTGATACAGACTTCACAGCCAGGCCTGAGGCACTGAATCCAAATGAAACTGATTGACGTCATACACCAGCCACCAAGTTAGGATCTGCAACTTCATCTACTAAGTGTTCAAAGTTCTTTGGTTCAGACTTAGTCTTCTTAAAAGTATTTAAGCCAGAGCCAGCTGTAGCTGTAACAATTGACATCATTTGAATTTGGACTCTTTTAAATGAACTATCACTATCATATCAGCATAATTCTATTGAATATTTTAGAACATAGGACCCTTGAGAGAAAGGAAGAAGGTGCAGATCTCCTCCTTCACTAACCTCCTTTTGACCACCCAACCTGATTTCCTGCAGGACTTCACTCTGAGGAGAACTCTACTTTCCAGCTTCCTCAGATGTGTACCCCTCTGCACTCCTCTTCCTCCCTCAGCAACAGGATTTGCCCTCTCAGCATTCCCCACATGGCACTCTTCCTGCCTCAGGACATGCAGAGCTTCAGTGGACCTCCTGAAGAGCACCTGTGGCTTGAACTGGAAAGAAAAACAACAGCAGAGCACTCTCTACCTGCCTGTTCATCTTCACATCCACCTGGTCATCACTGCCAGAGCCAGGAGCCTTGGTCAGCAGACCCCAGTGCTGATGAAAGCAGTGGGGCAGAAGACAAAGCCAATGTGACCCAACATTGCAGGACTGGGCAACAACCAATGAAACAAAACCCCCCAGGATCTCAAACAGGCCCTGAACAGCCTTGGTATTTTTAGCTATCACATACCTCAAAAGATATTATGTACCTCAAATCTCTGATTCCATTCAAGTACAAATGGATTGTCCATCACCAAACAACACACCAGCGAGACCACCTAGCCCAGTGTGCTCCCTGCCTGCTGCACAGTGACAGCTCTCTCCTTGGCACCACACCAACCTCACGACCCTTTTATGACCCTTTGCAGAACCCCAGCGTGGTAGGGTTTGGGAAGGACCTCTGAGAGCATCCAGTCCAACCCCCCTGCTAGAGCAGGGTCACCTAAAGCAGGTTGCCCAGGATCACCTCCAGTGGGTTTGGAGCATCTCCAGAGACAGGGACTCCACAACCACTCCACAGACCAGGTTCTCTCTAGCTGGCTCCAAGCCATGAGGTTTTCTCCTCATGTTTTACAGCTGTAATGAGTAACCACAGACCTCTCACAACAGTTCAGTCTCCATGGAGTGGGATGTTTGCTTAATTAAAAGGCTTTGTTCATAAAAGAAAAATAAATTATATCTATGTCAACACTCCCTTCAAAATCCCCATAATGCATAACTATAATGAAATAAGGGTCCCTCAGTTATTTTATAAAACCACACAGAATTTTTAATGTCTTTTTAAAAAGAAATCTTGTGAAAGAAAGTCCTGTTCCTTCCCACAGAACTTTGATATTCTCATTTCTGTCTTAACTTACACAGACAGTGACAATCAGCAAACCATACTTGCTTATTTTTCTAGACCTTTATAGGTGGGGAAAAAAATTAACCATACAATGTATTCCTTCTAATTTAAATCAAAAAACTAAAGCAAATATTTTGTTAGTGACTTTTAATCTGTTCTAAAATTTTTTGTCTATGATGAGGTTGTGTTGAAACTTTTATATTTTTTGGTTTTGGGGTCTTTTTTTTGTTTATTTGTTGTTTTTTTTTCTTTAGTGGAATTATGCTTCCATGACTTTACAATTATTTGCTAGTAGTAGCAACGTGACAAGGTTAAACATCAGGCAAAGAAATACATTTGAATGTGTAAGTTATGCTGCTTAAATGAGATTTTCTCAGTTGCTCTACTTCCTTATAATTATTTACTATGAAATTAAATGTTTTAAAAATACTATAAATACATTCTCACTTTGGAATGACACACTCTTCAGTGTTTATACTGTGCTTTTATCCTTTCTATTGTGGAAAAGAAAAAGAAAACAGTTTCTTGTTAGCTTGGCTCTTCCCTTTCACAGCCTGGAAGAAGGCAGCAACGTTTGGGTTGCTACTGTGGCATTTGGATGTTAGAATTTGGAAATATCCTTTTTGCTTCTGTGTTCTTTATGAGTTGACAGAAGAGTGATGAAATTTAAACCTACTGATTCTACAGCATACTGCTGCTGTGGTACAACACATTCCAAGACATTCCAAGAATAATCAGCTTTGATAAGTAAAATAAAAAGCTATATAAACCAAACCCACCTTTTGGATGACGTGATTTACCAGTGATGAGAGCTTTGAGATTCAGTGCCAAGAATAAAGACACAGGCTTGGATATGAAGCCAACTATTTCTTAGAAAAGACATCAATTGTTTCTCTTTCCATCTCCTGGAGACAAGTCCTTGCCCTGACTGCAGAAGCTCCTCCTGCCCCAGGAGCTCACATTGGGAAGAAACAACTCACCACACTTTCAGTGCATCTTCCCTCCTCTAACAGCTGATGAGGAGGGAGATTGTGAATAAGGGTTTGCAAACTGCCTGAAAGACCCTCATGGAAACGTTTGGCAGAGCAGTAAACGACAGTTCCTCCTTCCCCCTGTCAGCATGAATGTCCACAATGGTTGCTTACACAAAGCCCTAGTTCTTTAATGTGTTATCTCCCAAAGATAACGTTGGAGAAAGCTACAAGAGAAACAAAGTGTGTCACATCATCTAGACATGCTGCCACAGATGTGCAACAGCCACAAACCATCACATATCCATCCAGTAACACCATAAAATCATGTATTTGATTTCCTTGGAGATCATGACTTGTTGACCCTTCCAGTTGAGAGTCTCAGAGAGAAGTGTTGAACGCTTGAGAAACACCAATGACAAAAACAAGTCCATCCTCAGCAAAAAAAGAGCAACAGCAGCAATGGCCAAGTACCTGGTGGAGAGTCTTACCTTCTCCCCCTGGTTATACAGAAGGAAACTCAGTGTCCTGTCATATACTGTGTTGACACTATGTACCTGTCTATCTATCTACAATAGAGGAAAGAAGGATTTTTAAACCTTTGCATCTTGACTGATTTGTTTCTTCTAATCATTTTTTTTCACAGGCTCTTTACACAAACATGATCTGGATTCATGTATATCCTGGTAGCAAAATCCCCAACTTCTTTCTTCTTGCCATTATTTGTGCCATTCCTTGGAAACACCCTGAGAAATGAAATGGAATAAAGAGAATTAATTTTACTAATTAGGATGGCAGAGAAACACGACTATTGGGAGTTTCTGTGAGGGACAGGCAGCAGTTTGGATCTGAACAACGGACACAGAGTGACAACTCATTTACTCCTGCACAACTTACCTTCCAAGGCAGGCTCTTGGCCATCAAACACTTTGCAGCTGCACTAAGATAAAGCACTTGATGGCAATTTGAAGGAAGATATAGAGAGCTAACCACAAGGCCAAACTCAGGAGGAAGAGATAGATTTATTCACCTATGATGAATATCCTGTGGCCCATCTGCAATGTGTCTGAGAGAATTTGTATCTTAGAGAAAATGTTCTTCCAGAGAACCACATTTGTCACAGAAGACTGGTCACAGGAGAGCAGATATGGAACCTGAATGATTCTCCTGGACTTCTGGAGCACCCTTAAAGTCAAAGCTGCAACACTGTCACAGCAAAGCAAGGTCAACGACTTTGTTCTCAGCACAATTCTCTTAGGACTTGAATAACATTTTAAAAGCACAAAATAATTGCCCCTACTGAACCATTCCAGGAACACATCAGATCACAACTTCAAATTTAAACTGGAGACCACTCTATACATCCAGAACTTGCACAACTGTAGAATTTTGGCATCATCCCTAGTAATGTGCTTCCATAACTGTGCTACCAGTATTTAACAGTCACTTAAAAAAGCCCCATCATTAACTGTGGTCAGCAGAAGGAAAATCCATTTCAAACCAAGCTGATCCCATCCTTGAGTGATGCTGACCCAGTGACAGTCTTGGAGCACCTCCATCCACCATGCACGAAACTTCATTGCCAACCAACAATAGGGTTTAGAAATTTTAAGCAAGAAAGCAGCTTACTAAAATCATCAGCTCCCTTTTTACTAAGATTGTCCAAAAAAAATGAAGAGGAGCCAGAGTATTCCTCTCTATGGAGAGATAACATCTTCCCATGTTAAGACACACACAAGAAACCAATGACTTCACAGGACTTCTCAGGCTGATTTTCTGCAGAACCCCAATTGCTACAGAAAAGTTTTGAGTTTTTAGTGTCTTGCTGTTTGAAAGAAGTGCTGGACAGTCATATGCTGCCACATTTCCATTTAAAAACAACATTTTGTCTTCCTATGGAGAAAAAAGTGCCTAATGGCTTCAAGGACCGAAGCTGAATTTGTAAATAGAGACAAGAAGGCTTCAGATATGAAACACAATCAAATCCATTAAAACAGGAGGAAAAAAGCCTATCCAAAAACTAAGGAATCATGAAAAAAAAATTACAAGGACTTATTTGGGCTTCCTACCCTCTTGTGAGAGTAAATTAGAATGAAATGAAGAAAATGGTAAGGCCATATAAATGTTGCACCTTCACAAACTCCATCACAGAGTCAAGTTTTCTATTTTACTGTTTCATTTCCTTAACTTGTATTTGTAAAGGTAAGAAAAAGCAACTTAGAACAAAAAGCATAAGCACACGACCAAATTACCAGGTGTTTCACAAGGCACCTCTTGTTTTTTTTTCCCCAAATCCTATTACCAGTTGTATTAGCCAGCCAAAAAAGTTATTGCCACTAGAGGGGAGAAAAGGGGATAAAATGTACAAATAAACCTCTTCTTAGTTCCTAATTAAAAATACTGTATTAGGGAAAACAAACCCAGAGGACAGAAATGGAAGGTTCTACTAAATTAAACATTTCATTACCACCATCCTTGTCCATTCTATTCATTTTAGTGCTCCTTCCAGATTCATTTTAAGGGATCAACTTTCAAATCAGCAGAGGCTAATGTTAAGAAGATATTTACATGCAGAAGTTGCCAACTGGGTGCTCCTAGAATGCAAATTTCTACTGTTTCTCCTGGGAAACTATTTTCTACTCACATTTGTCAGAATTCCAACTTAAATCACCTGCTACAGTAATCTCCTAGTGTCTTAGACAATATATTAACATCCTAAATAGTCCTCTAAGGCTGGTTTGACCCATACAAGTCTAAAGACTCTTCCTTTTATAACTTTCAAAATAATCCCTCAGACAGTTTCCAGAGGGATTTATTTAGATTTATTTATGCATTCTTCAGCATGTTCAACTCTTATCCAGCTACACCAGGAAACAAAATGTATGCAATGAGAAGGAAAGGAGGGGATGAAAGGAGAGAAAAGCTTCTCACTCCTTTTCAATTTATTTGGGTTTTGGTTTTTTGCAGTATTTTTTTTCCTCTCCCTGTAATTCTTAGTTATCTTCTCAGGACTCTCCTCTCCCCATTACCACTGCATTTTATTTGATTCTTCCTTGCCTGGTTCAGCCCTTTATGATTTCATTGTTGTGTTAAGTGGGCCAAAGCTTCCCTTTCAGTAGAGAATTGATTGCTTCCCCACAGGAGTGTCAGAAATCAGCAGGGAGCTGAGCAGATAAACACCCAGAGCCAGGGCTGCTCCAGGTAGAAACAAGCAGTGACAATATTTCCAACAATCATTCCTCATCTCCACCCTGGTGGAGACACTGCTGACACAGGCAATAGAATTTAAATTTAAAAAAAAATATATATATTAAAGGAATTAGCAGAACAAAATCATTTCTGTCATGGGAGTCTGAGAAAATGCCATGGAACTATCAGTGTCTCTGCTTTACTCAGTCTGATAAGTTAAATAGAGAAACTGCTTTTAACAGCAATTAAAAAAAGAAAATATTAAGTGGGGAAACACTGTTTAGATGTTTCCTCTCCACAAATCTGAGAACGTTGATATTTAATGTGATTTTTAAGTGTAGTTTTATACTACTTGGAATCCTCTCATTGTCTAAATATCCAAAGACTTGGATAGTTTTTCTCCAGCTCTTTAGAATCTGATCAAATACTTCATCACAACAAAAGGTATGTTCCAACAGGCAAAAAAAATTAAGAAGATTATTTTGCCCTCAAAGACAGTTAATTAACACATGGCAGGTGCTCACAACCCCAATCTTACATACAATAACTAAAAATAAACATATAAATGATTTGTGAAACTGCCTTGCAGTATCAAATGGGAACTAGTTATTTAGGAGCTTGTGGAATGGAACATCTAGGACCCACTTCTGCTGGGTAACACAGCACTGACCTGTCTTTGTCTGGTTGGAGTTGAGTCCCAGGACAGGCTGGAGAGGTGGGTGCCTCAGGAGGACAGGTAGGTCCAGAAAATGACAGTGGGACAGCTAGATAAAGTGGCAAGCCAAGGAGGACAGGGAAAAAAAATCCCTGCTTGATATCATGTGGGTACCATCAAAAAACAGAACTCAGATTTCCACCTCCATGCTCAAACAACTCATTGTCCTTTTGAGGAATTCTAAAGTTAAATCAAATCAAATTACATGTTACAGAATTAAATTAATCGTAGGAGTTGGGTTAATCCTGTGCCCCACTGACTCCAGTTCTGATTTTCCAGATTCTCTCACAGCTCTTTTAACCCATCTTTCTCTTTTGTATAAATTTTTTCTTTTACTCCTTTCATCTCACCTGTAGAATCAGGGATTATTTAGTTGCATTTAACTGAGCTACAGTGACAGGAACACTTTTCAAGTCAACAGAATTCAAAATTTTGAACTAGAAGAAAACATAACTTTGATTTGTATTTTAAATTTGAAATGAATATATTTTTTATATTTCTATAACGATATAACTAGTTGATATAATTGTATTTGATTTATATTTATATAATTTTTATATGAAAATAAAATCCATTCAAAACCATCTTCTCCAAACTATGATCCAAATCATCTATTGCTATTGTAGTAGAGAATGAAAGAAAAGAAGGAATCTTTCAAGCCATTTCAAGCAGATTGATAAAAGCCCCAGAGAATATTAAATATCAACCTCCAATGGATGGAGTTTGGGTGACTTAGCAGAGAATTATTCTGCATGTTCTGGCTGGGAAACTGTTCCGGAGCTGAGATCCCAGATTACATCATAAACATACTGCAAAATCCAGCAGAAAACAGAAAACCATGGTGAGGGCAGACAGAATTCCTGCACAAGCCATAGGATACATAAAAAAATAACTCAGATTTTTGAGTTTGCAAACTGTGTTGTTAGAAAACATCTAAAGATTATCTGGGATATATGACTTCTTGCCTTTATCAATCCATCTTATTCTTATCTTCATGACCAATGATGTTCTAATTGTAATTTTTACTAAAGTGTCCTATTTTTATCTAAGATTTGGTTTTCAAAGTTCTCAGAAATGGTAAATTTTATTTTCCTCTTTCTTGTTTTACCCAAGCTAGCCACAAAATCATCTGATGATGTCACCATTGCATTGTCTGCTCCTCATTCCAAAATTCCATACCTCACTGGAGTTACAGGATAGGAACCATAGAGCATATTTCTCTCTTATGAAAGTCAGTCAGGGGGCAGTGATTTGAGAGCACTCTAATTAACAGTCTAGGTGTAAGCTCTTAATGTATGAAAGCAGGGATTAAACCCAAGACAAACTGAACAAATTGTTTTGTTTATCAGATCTTGCCTGAGAAAATAATGACTTATTCTTACTGAAGCAAACAGCAGGTAGTTATCGAAGTACAGATCTCATTTGTCTTAATGAAATTAATTATGAAAACACTTTCCCAGGTGCCTTCAGACCAGCATTAGCATTTGGGAAAAATACCACCCCCATAATCAAACATCCACCTCTACCTTCAGACTAACCGTAGATTGAGTTTTAGCTGGAAGTTCAAAATGAGAACTTTTTTTTGGCAATACCTGCACAAATGAGAAGAAGATACATTAGTTCTGAGAAAACCAAAAACCCAGACACTGAAGTCTAACTCTTCTTATTATCTCTTGAAGATAAGGATTAATTATTTCTCCATTTAGTTCTTTTGGCATGGAATGGCAAGGGAGCTCCTAACATTTCCTAGACCTTCTCTGCCTGGATGGAGGAAAAAAAAGGGATAATTTCAAAAATGCTGTACTTAGCTCATGTAAAAAATGGCATAAAAACTTGAGAGGAGTGAAGGGGTTGAAAAGATTTTCCATTCTCATTGCAAGTAAGACCACAGTAATGGTTCTATCTGACACGTAAAAGTTTATAAAAGCTATTATGAAATATTTTCACAAGACTATGAAGTAAGTACAACATTAATTTAGTTATCTTTAGTTACCTTTTCTCTTAATGCTGCAACCCCCCTGTAATGCCATCGGTGGGGACAGGGAATCTTGAAAGCATTACCTATCATTTTTAATGCATTAGAAGGTTTTAGCAAAAAAAAAAATACAATTATTCTCATAATTTTCATACATTTAGACCTTTTCAAAGTAAACTAAATTATCCCTCTTGCTTGGTGAATTGAATGGAACTCGTTTGCTTTACTTTACATGTTCTTTGTGCATATGGCAAGATTTATAAGGCTCCATGACAATCCCAGAAAGAAAATGGTTTGCACTTTGTAGTTGTACAGGACAGCAGCCAAACTTCAAACCCCATCACATGAACTGAACTCTAACATCCTTCTTCATGAGCCCACTGGAAAGTGATAGCTCATAATCAAGACCATGTTTGGGTTTTTTTCACATTTTTTTACACTACACACCATCTACAACATGGTCGTGGTCAAGAGAAATTTCATCAGAGCTTTCTCTCAGCTTCATTCTTATCGTTGTAGTCTCTGGAGCTCACCAAAAAAGAACAGCACTCATCTCACTTTATTGCAGAGTCAATCATTTAAATTGTGATGTTCTCCAACCTAATTAATCTGCAAAAACACTTGGTGCTTCATAGAAGCAGGAAGGAGTCAGAAATAATCTCTGTGGCTCCACGGGTAGGGAAGATGCTGGGAAAATCATCAGAAATGTGGTTTCCACATAGCACATATATACTCACCCAACCAAACACACCAAAAGGCTTTTTCTGTATGCTTATTAGGAGCAAACAAAACCATCTGATTTTTCTTTCTTTGATTAGCCAACAAAAACGGATTTACACCCAGTAAGAGCATACATATTGTTTAAAACAGTCACTGATATTATTTTGCATTACTCCAAAGTGGAATAAAAATTTTCACTGCCTCAGTGGCCCACTTGGCAACAGTGATACCTTTTTTTCTCTAACCATTTTTAACCCTTTTTTCCTTTCACCTTTTTTTAACCCTTTTTTTCTTTCACCTTTAAAATCTCATAATAACCACCTCTTTATAAAACCACGGCGACCACAAATGCTTTCACAAACTCTGGTTAGAGAGCAGCCATCATTTTCCAACACAAATCCATTCATTACAGAGGGCCCAGATTTAGGTTTCCTGGAATGAATTTTCTTCAGTTTTCAGCTAAGCCCTGGTCATGGACACGATGTTACCAGCCAGATGGGCAAAATACAGATAGCAATGTGTAAGTGAAGTGTGTCTGTGCAGACTTTAGCACAATGCTTCAAGAAAATCACCAAGGAATGCTCTAATGCACTTTTGTAGGAACAGGCAAAACTGGGAATCACAAAGGCAACATTTTACATTCAGGTCCATCTCTCTCCTCTATTAAAATAAATTCCCTTAGAATAGATATTATTTCTCATGTAGTACATCAAAGGATAATGTCTTGACAAATGTTTCTTGAGATTATTGTAGAACTTTGGGTTTCATTCTGTATTACACTTATCAGGCTCCTTGCAGAGTGTGATTCATCGTCCCCTATCTCCACTGTGTCCTCTTGAGATCAGGCCTTGACTACAATATTCACTTGCAACCTTGAGAACTGTGCATCCAACCAGAGCCATTTACCCTCTCAACAGAGCAGAAATTCCTTCTTAAATTTAGAGCAGACTGTTCAGCATGGTCTTCATCCTACACTCTCCTGCATACTAGAAAGCTCCCAAGAGCTTTTGGTAAGGACTCAGAATGTTATTTACCTGGCACACGACCCTGAAAACTCACAGCAAAGGTGGTTAGGGACAAAATCAGGTGAAAAGACACCCCGAGGTGATACATATGGTTCTAGAGATGATATATAGGATTATTTTTCCTAATCTAAATCGCCTTAATACACTTCTGTTCAGCTGCCAATGCATAAAGCAGTTTAATTTGGCAGAACTTCTACTTGGAAGAACACAGTGTCCTGAAGCTGGTTTTCTTATGCAAAGTTTTCCTTTCAGCTTTCAGCAGGCAAGGTACACACCAGCCCTCTACCAATCAGCTAAATGCACGGAACGTATAGATGTTGGAAGAAAAAGGGAGTACATTTCCTATTGGTAAATGAGTCTGCCTTTAAATTAATGCTAACTGGCTATGCCACAGGGAGCCTAATTGCCATGCAAACGACAGGAACCTATACTTTCATTTGGCTGACTTGGCTCTTTCTGGTTTCTCCAACCCCAAATCCTCAGACCTCTTCCTGTGAGTTACTCCACCAACAGCATTTTGATTTCGTTTTCCACGCAGGGATCCAGCTCAGATGATAGGTATTACAGAGAGCTAAACACATTTCATAGTCACAGCTAGGA
The DNA here is from genome assembly GCF_000691845.1 of Merops nubicus. NCBI lineage: Eukaryota > Metazoa > Chordata > Aves > Coraciiformes > Meropidae > Merops > Merops nubicus. The sequence goes on from NW_008595639.1 coordinate 53,021, forward strand.
GTCCCAGTACAACCCAACTGGAAACCAGTGGCTTGGAGAGAAAGATGAATTTTCTTATTGACTGTTATAAAGAACAGAAAAATCACAACAAACTATTCAACTTTGTCTAATAACGTCAGCGACAACCGAAACTTGGAACTCCTTGCAGAACTTTTCCTGGCATTGTGAAATACAGTTGGTGATAGAACAGAGATAACAGAAAACACCATTAAAAGGAACAACCTTAATCTTGCATTAAAAAGTCAAAACACCCTTGTTTGCCAGTGTGCTGCTTACATCAACTGAAATGAAAATGATGCTATTCTTCAGTAATGATCCAAAATGATGTAATTATTCTCTTTCAAACGACTATTTTGGACCATCACAGCAGAATATCATGAGAATTTTAAACATACTTTTGATGTTGAAAGCCACACTAAAAATGAGCTGTATCCAAGTACAGAAAAAAAACAATATTTTATTTATAATCTTAGTTTAGTGTTTGAACTACAAATTCTGGTTCTAGAATTGTTTAAAAGATCATGGGTTTTATAGGTTTTCACAGGTAAATTAATTTCTTGGGTTTGTGGTTTGCCTTTTTTTTTTTTACTTTTTCTTCCTTTTTTTTTTCACAGAACGGTGGTTTTGGTAAATACAGAGCAAATCATGAAATGGAAAAAAAAAAAGTTTTGCTTTGTTTTTTTCTCCCTTGTAACGTCGCCGTTATTATCCCATTCTCTGTTGGGTAATTTCAGAAAGGGCATGAGAAAACAAAAGAAAGGAAGAGAAGAAGTGACAAAATAGACCGAATTTCACCACTAGAATTCACCATAAAAATTCCCAAAGTGTAACAGAATTCTTACAAAATTTCCTAGACCAGTTCTTTTAGGGAATCGAGATCTCCTATGAAAAATATGGCAAATGGGAATCGGGGTAGGCTGGGGAGGAGAAAGGGAACAAGGAGGGTAAATAAGTGCAGCAAAAACAGGTTCTGAGGAATACACATCATTTTGTCTGCTTTAGATCACAATAGAATTTTTAATAAATAAATTTCTTCTTCTTTGTAAAGACACTTTTGAAACAGTAGGTTTAGCCCAGTCCTTTGTGTCATTTGTTTTATAAACCATCTTTTGTTGGCCCCCACCCCCGCCCCGGAACGTCATAAAGGGTTCAGATCTGAGTCTCTTGTACGTTGTCTTTCGAGTTCATTCGGATCAACAACGGTTCATGCACTGAACTGTGTATTGAATTTATTGTGTTAACTGTTGTTGTGTGGTTGAAAGGAGACTTGTAAGAGTTATAGTGATTGAGGTGCTCATGCTCTATGGTTGGCATGGGCAAGTGACTCTCTAGGGGCGCGTCACCCGTGAGCTCATCATCCACGTTAATGATCTCCACAGTCCGCGTCGGGGCGTGATGGTTCTGCCGGTGATGCTGTTTCCTCATCTTGTAGAAAATGACCAGCATCACGGCAGCCATGAGAGTGATAGCCACAAAACAACCAATGATGATTTTGGTAGTCTTCATCACCTCGTCTATTCCCGGGATCCCGTTGTTGGCGTCCGTCACGGGAATGGTGAAGGTTTTTTCTGTCGATCTTGTGCTCTGGGGAGTGAGTGAGGTCGTCATGTTGGTGGTCTCCCAGTTGGTCACCGGCGTGGGCCCGACCTGCTCCGTGGTCTGCGCCTCGTCCTGAGAAGGTTCCACAGTCTCCACCGTGACGGTCGAGAAGTACGTGTAGCCGGGGTTGTCCAGGGCAGTCACGTTGAGGGTGGCGGAGGCTGTGGTGTTCCCCACAGAGTTACTCACCATGCAGGTGTACAACCCCGTGTCTTGCACCGTCACCTTGGTGAAGTTCAAGGTGCCGTCGCTGAGCACGGCGATGCGGACGCGGTACGCCCCGTGGGTCATCACCGACCCGTTGGGAGTAATCCAGGACACGGAGGTGAGGGAGGTGGACGCCCGGCACTTCATCTCCGCCGCCATGCCCTCGGTGACGTTGAGGTCTGCCGGGGGCTCCACGATGACCGGGGCGTAGCACGTGAAGTAGTTGAGGTCCAGCTCCCCGATGTACCTGCCCTTCAAGCTGGGAGGCGTGTGGCAGCGGGCGCAGCACGCCGTGTTGGAGGGCGCCTTGTCTTTAATCCACCAGCTGAGCCAAAGGATGTCGCAGTTGCAGTTCCAGGGGTTGTGGTGCAGGTGGATCCTCTCCAGGCGGAGCGGCGTGAACAGGTCGTGAGGCAGGAGCGTTAGGTTGTTGTGTGCCAGGTTGATCTCCACAAGCGACTGAAGGTTGTCGAAAGCATTCCTTTCTATCACTTGAATCTGGGACTGTATCATCCACAGTTTCTGAAGATGCATTAACCCTTGGAAAGATCCTGGCCGGATGGCGGTCAGGTGGTTCCCAGAAAGATCTAACTCGTCCAGTTTTACCAGCGGGGTGAGGTTAGGAATTTCACGGAGATTGCACATGGCAAGGTTCAAATACCTTAAGTTGGACAGACCTTCAAAGGCACCTTCTGAGATGTACGAAAGCCTTTTCAGCTCCCCCAGATCCAGCCTCCGGAGAGAAGGGATTCTGTTAAAAGCATAAGAAGGGATGCTCTCAATAGGGTTGTTCCTCAACCACAGCTCCTTCAGTTTTGACAGGTATACAAAAGCCCCATTTGGGATAGTGGTCAGACGATTGTCAAAGAGTTCCAACGTGTTGAGATTGGCCAGTCCATTGAAAGCCCCGATTTCAATTGTTCTGATGTGATGCCTGCTGAGCTGCAGGATTTCGAGGTGCCTCAGATGCTTGAAGCTATTCACTTTGATGATTTGGATCTGGTTCTCATGGAGGTTGAGCAGGCGGGTGTTGGTGGAGATGCCGTCTGGCACGTCCCGCAGGTTTTTCCGTACGCAAATCACTTTACTGAACTGGTTGCTGCAGGAGCAGACAGAAGGGCAAGTCTGAGCCCTCACTAAACCAGCCACCACAAGAAGCTGAAGAGCCAACAGCACCACAAGCAGGGGGTCAAATAGGGCCCTGTTGAACCTAGGACCTATCATTATCTGCTGTGGATGTAAGGTCATCTTGTTCAACATTCATAATTTATTTGGTGTTGGTCCTTCTGGAGTTTGAATAGCCTGAAAGAAAGGAAGAAGGGAGAAGAACATTAAATCAACCTGAAATATTTAAGCATGCTCTCTAAACAAAGGCTTCTCAGGACCCTTCAATCAGCTCTACCGATTTCATGAAACTGGAGAGAAAACAGCTGTAGAAAGTCTAATATTTTAGTTCCTGTACAGCTACTCAGCTGCAACTGGCAGTGAGAGAACAAAAAGCCAGACAGCAGCTCCTCCTGCTCATTCCAGAGTGCAATGCACATGGTTGGATGGCAGAGAGCAAGTTCAACCACAGTGGCTACCTAAGAGAAACGTTCTAACTCGGAGGGAAAGTTGGAGTAAGTGACAAGGGCTTCAAATGACAAAAATGAGTAAGAAAAGAATCACCAGAATACTCAAGTTAATAAACTTCTTGACACATCGTAAGACAACAGATGATACGAAGATCCAGTGGAGACTCCTGTTTTCTGTGGGTGAAAATCTTGATCTATACAACTGTGACTCCAGTATCCCAGTTGAACCAGAAGTAAAGCCTTTAATAACATGTCATGAAAATGTCAGGGCAAGATCTTGCCTATTTCAAATGAAAAAAAAAAACAACAAACCCAAAGGAAAAATGCTGAGTGTTAATTCTTCCCTATCATTAAACAGCATCATCCAATTTCATAACATTTCCTCCTCAAACGTTTTGTGAAACATTCATTATTAAATGTGTACTGGACACAGAAATTAGAATAGCCATTTAAATGCTGAAAAATATCTCTGCAGCTTCAGGGTTGGCAGTTCCAGGGGCAAAAATTCTGAAAAATAGAACCCTACAGCTCTTACTATATGGGGGGACAAAAGACCTTGACCCCACAACTGATCATTACCACGCGAAGAACTTTGCTCCTGACTCATTTGTGGTAGTTCTCAAAGCCCCCCCAGCCCTCAGCTCATTTTCAACCTGCTGCTCAGTGCAAGGTCCCTCTGTTGTAGAGATTAATGAAATTTCCTATAAATCAGGCAAAAGTGAAGTCTTATAAATTACAGCACGCTTCAAGTATATTTATAACCTAGAGCACCCAGATGCATAATACATGTATGCAGTAAAACAAAATGCTGTAAGGCAACAATTTTCCACTCCAGGCTCTGAATTGTTTCATTCTGTGTAAAAAGAAAAAAAATAAAAGCCATCTTGAAAACAGAATACAGGAAAAAAAATATATTAACATGCATCCCATAGCACTTAATTTAATGAAAGTGGTGGGGTTTTTTTTCTAATGATATATTCAGACAATGTTTTTTTGAGAATTCATTTCTGCATTTTTTCCAGATTTGTTAGAGTGGTTCAGAGCTTGCAAGTGTTCTTATTTCACTTTTCATTATTGCAGAGAAAAGGCAACAGAATGGTTAAAAAAATCTGTGAGTGGGGACTGGAAGGTCTGGGTTGTATCTGTTTGATCTGCTATTTATAAAACATCATTCTTGTTATGAAAGCTTCATGAAATTAATGTGTTTTGCAACCTTGAGCAAGTCCCTCAGCTGCTCCCTCTGTGGTTTATGCTTCTGTCCCATGACTCTGGAGAACCTTGGGGCTGGAGTGTCAGATGTTTCCTTCTCCCACCTTCCCAGCCCTTCCTTCTCTACTTCTGAACGTTGCCTTCGTGGGTTTAGGAGGATGTTCTAGACTAGATGAGGGGTGGCTGCTGGTCACACTCTCCTTTTTACAGCAGGCTCACAGGGTCACTTGTCTCTTCAGAAGAACACAATGTGTGGAGAAACACTCTCAAACTAGGCACTAAAATTCAAGTTCCCTTACACCAAAAATCCAACTGTAGTAAAACTCTCTGCAAAAAGGGAGTGGAAAGGATCCAGTTCCCATCTTTCTTACGCTGTCACAAAGAAGACTCTGTCCACTGTGGTCAAAAGAATTATGTCAATGAGTCCAATATCCATTGCAGGCTCCTTAGTTAAGATCTGTGATCCAGGAATTTTGCTGTTGAATAGTCATTAACCATCTTCTGGGGTGGTTAATGTCATTGTATCAGCATTTTTGTCACTAATTGCTTTTTTTTATTCAACATGTTTGCCTTGCTCATTTTTTAAGCTCTCTGTTATTGTCTTCACTGGGACCAAGAGGAGAACTCAACCTGCTACATCCAGCTTCAGAGCTGCCAGCTACCCTTGTGTGGTTGGTGTGGCACTGGGAGCATGTGTGGTTGTAGGGGTGGAATCTTCTGTGCTCCACTCAGCCCCAGTTGCTGTTAAAGGCCAGCTTTGCCAAGTGCCACATGGTTTCTCTGCCTTTCTAGTTGCTACTTTCTGCTCTCATTCCTGTTTCCCAGATACCACGGAGCACCAGGAAAGTTGTGGCACTTGTAGAGCAAGAAAGCACAGGAAAAATAAGAAAGGTCATGAAAGAGCAAGTGCCTTCAACATCAATGTATGCACAGACTCCCTTCAGGTGCTTCTTTGGAAGCCTTCACAAAGCTGGTGATGCCAAACCATGCTGCAAGCACTGCAGGGCACTTCCCTCCTCTTCCAGTTTCTTCTTCCTGGTGGCATCTCCCACCACTCCCTTCACCTACTCCTTCATCCAGAAAATCTTCCCTTTCCATCACTACACATACGCTCCATGGGTAAAGAGATAAAACCATTTAACTGGAACACAGTATTTCATTACAGCAACTAAATTATCCAGTTATGAGATTGATTAGCAAACATTCTTCAACCCAAACCAAAATGTTTCCATGTCTCAGTTGCAAGAAGATTTTTCAAAGAAATGCTTTTGTTTTATCATCTTAAATTCCCTCTAAACTTCCCATTTTTGGGTATTGACTCAAACAATGAATCAGTCCCATAAAATAGCTCTGTCCTTCTGCCAAAACCAAAATTGCTCGTGGCTTTTACATCTACATTTTCCCCCAGCCCTGTGCTAGTGATGTCTCAATCAAACATATGCCTCAGAACTACGATCTATCAGAGACCCTCAGGGAATTCCACAGCCCTCAGGTTTCTGCACAAATTCAGATCTGGATATACTTCAAATACAAGCTTGGTCTCAGACTACTTATTAGCTGCTCTGAGTATATAATTTTTGAAGACAGGTTCACCATTTTCTGAGATGTGGATGGAAAGTTCTAGATATCTTTCCTATGTGCTGTTGTGTTTGTTCTGTGTCTAGCCTGTATCTTATTTAAGATATAAACAGAGAAGATCAGCATCACCGTTGCTCAGGAATCTTTGCAGTGAGGGCAAATCTCAGCTTTTCTACCCACCATCTGATTTAACTTTGGGCTTATTGACATGACTAAACTGGATTTATTTGCATTATTAAACTTATTCCCCTCTTCTTTGGTAATATGGGAAGCAAAATGCAGTATCCAGCACAAGCCCACACTAACTGGGCTTGGTGCTGCTGAAGAACAGGGGAGCTGATGGTTCCAAAAAGCCACTGTGACCAGCCAAAAACCTGCTAAGCAATGCCTTGCAAGTCCTCCCTCCTGACTGGTGAGCTTTGTGTGAGGCCAACACACTGCAGTGAGATTCCTAGTGGCAGTAGGAATGTATTCACAAGGTCTTTTCTTGCACATTGATGGTTTCCCACAGCTCAGAGCTGAAGTGTGCAGGAAGTCTTGGTGCAGCCATTTCACACCAGGGTAGTTTTAAATCATAAATACCCTGGAAAAAAATTTTTACCCAGCACAAAACCCCAGTGGAAAACTCATTTAAAGCCTCAAAGAACATTATGGAACTATTTTAATGGGCTTTACATAAAGACCCATCTGGAACTCTATGCTAGAGTAATTTGCTATTCAATATCTGTCTATTATGCTAGAAACACATGAGAGTTTAGCTTTATAACTCCACACATGGAACACAGACCATCAACCAGCTTCTTTAGCCTTTGTTGACAACTCCTTGTCTTCTAAGTGATTTTCCCCCCCCACCTTGATTTTTCTAGTACCAAAATAGCAACTCTGTGGTCAATTCAATTCCACCAGTGCCCTCTGCTGTAGAGATTTAAAACGTGGTTTAAGATGCTCAGAATTTCCTTCCTGCACAGTCAGCTCCCCAGACACTGTACAATTATTACATGTGTTTTCGAACAGGACCTTAAGTCTGCCTGTGGCATTGCCCCAATGACCCAAGCACACATCAGCTCTTCTTTCAGGACAGTGATGGCCATTCTCTTGATGGCCATGGAGACACACATGCACGTAGACACAGCTGGAGAGTTATTTGGTTGGTTTGCTGTTTCCCCAGGACTCAAAACCCATCTTTTTTTCAAACTGATGTTTGAGATGCATGCTCTCTTCTCTATAGCTTCTCTGATACTTACTCTCCATGCACTACACTTTTCCCCTTTGAGCAAAGAGCATTGCCCTCTCAAGATGCAGTGCAGAGGATGAAGGAAGGGATGACAAAGCTGACCTCCCTCTGCAGGCATGCACACTGCATCAGGGAAAGCATGAAGGATGCAGCTATTATGCTACTGAAAGGCAGCTTTGCCAACTGCCTACACAGAGATATCTTCTTTACAGAACCTGCAAGTCATATTTCTGTGTTCCTGTAACTAGGTCTCAGCCTGATGTGCTTTCATCTCGTTGTGATTGACCAGGAGGAAGTGAGTCTTCACACTGTGATCTCTGAAGGGATTCTCCTCTCTTGGGGGGCTTGGATTACAAATCAGAACTTCTCCACCCATCCCAAAGATCTGCCTAATGAGGTATGGCAGGTGGCAGAGAGACCTTCCCAAGCTCCAGTGACCCTTAGCTGGATCACTGGCAGTTGAGTTGCTGTTGGCAACTCATACTTCTCCTTCAGTCTGGGCTGTGGCTCAGTGAATAAGTGTCTCAGCAGTGGAGAGGAGCAGTGCAAAGGCCATGGCTTTATCCCAAAACGTGGTTTGTGATACAGCATGATCTAACACACTTCTGTTGGTGCTGTACATCTGCCATTAAAAAATGAGATGTGATGCTATATGCTGCTGTGTTGAAAATACAGGCAGAATTTAGCAGATACAAGGTGATTAAACTATAACATTAAATCATCACAAACACATCACAGTTAAATCAGCACAACTCTCCCTCAGCCACGTGGCAGAAAATTTCAGGATGAGGAGCATCCACATCACTTTTTACAACATTTTATCAAGTTGACAAAGGTGTGGATGGGTTCAGAAACCCACCTTGGCTTCACCTGACACAGCCCAGTTATGAGTGCTGTACATCACACCCTCCAAGGAGGCTTGAGAGAGAAAAACCCTCTGCAAAGCTCTCTGTGGGTTTTAGTAAACAAGCCTCTCTACAGCTGCAAGTAAAATGGCAGATTTCCAAACATCTGAAGAGGAGGTAGGTGCAGCAAGCAGCTAATTATGTTGGGAAGTCTCTTCTGGTAGCATCAGCACTGGAGAATTGCAAATAGTTTCTGCAGGGAACAGAGCACAGAGCACAGCAATAAAACTAGGTCTAAATCCCAGGATGACCTTATGTAGACGTGACTCTTTTGATTCTCTTTTCAGGAACTCTGGATGCTCTCAGGGCCTGAGAGTGATCCCTGTCTGGCAGCAGTGCCAGCAGAGGAAGCCAAGGGAGTTTCAGTGCAGATACCAGGAGAGAAGCACACGCTATGTTTCAGCTCCATGAGACTCTGAACCACGTGAGGACAAACCCTTGCCTCAGAGCAGAGACCAAACCGTGGGCAGGGAGCTCCACTGGGGTCAGAAATCCTCTGCCAACATCTGCTCTGCAAATGCTCCTGCAGCCTGACATGTGTGTCCCCATATGGCTGGGGAGGGTTGGGCTGCAGGGATTCACTCACCATGCCCTCCTGCCTGTCTGGCCCCAAATTCCTCTCCACCTGGCTGAGCCCCTGGAGACCAGAGCTTCCAGCTCAAGAGGAGGACAGACACTGCATGCTGTTCCCTGCTCATACACAGGACAATGACACCATTCTTCTTCTCCATTGGATGTCTTTGCCACCACCAAATGACCACCTGCCATGGTCTTAACAGAGCATCACAATAATCACTGTGCAAAATCAGTGCAGCAGGTTACATCTCATCTCTTTCTCTTCCTCATCTTACCTCTTTTATTTTTCTTGTGGATTGGCTCCTGTCTGAGGTGTGTGGGGGTTTTTTTAAGCAGATTGTTTTACAGTGAAAACCCATTTACTGCCGCTCTCCAGCCGTGTAGCTTTTCCTCCATTCTTAAAACTCACATTTCCCTTTCCGCTGCTACAGGACTTTAAAAATCTCAACAACAGTTTAGGGAGCCATTGCAATAATGCCTAAAAACCTGGGAGAATTCCAAGCCCAGCAGCTTTTATCTACTTGGGGTTTATTTTATTTTCAGGTAAAAGCAGTGGAGGCCAAAGAGGGCCAGACAGGCAGCCCTGCAACACAAACTGATCCCTCATCAGAGCAGATAAACCCAAACACTTACAATGCAAATCATTCTCCTCTTTGAATGCTTCCCTGTCTTGCCCTGAGATGTAGTTGAGCTGATCTATGGCCCCTTGAAGCATGTAGGTGTAGGAGGCAGAGGGGATGTGCAGCACCACAGATCCTTCCCAGATCTCTTCTGCAAGCCTTTCAAGGCTCAGCTGAATCACTAAGACATTGACCTCAAAGACCTAAATGTGATTGGACACATTCAATCCTCCTGAATCACCACTGATTTCAGAGGAGTTCAATCAAGGAGTTTGACCCAGTTTGCCTTTTTCCTCTTTTCTTTCATTTTGTTATACAGAAAACAGATTTATTTCACACCCCTAATTTTGCAGCTCCAGTTCAAGTTTCCTCTCCCCTGTCTTCCTAAGGCTTAAAATTTTCTCCTTAACTTCAGGTAACAGAAATGAACACGAAATAGACACTGTAAAAATGAGAATTTTAGTGTGAATCAATCCAGACTAAAATATTTGCATTTTAACTGGAGATTAAGAGATTTCACAGTGTTTTAAATTAAATTGCTGTTATTTTCCTTTATTTCTAAATATCCTTTTACTCCCAAGTGTCATTTGTGCTTTGTATTCTCAGCACAACTCACAACATTTGCTAATTTCATAGGAGAATCAAAGGAAATATCAGGCAATAAACAATGAATAAGTCTTTAGAATTTACTTATTTTCATGAAGAGGAATTATGTGGTTTCTTTGTTGACCTTTCCCTGGATATCACCCAAAGGGTGAAAAGGACAAAAGGTCCCAATCTCTCTGTTCAGACTGTTCACAGTGGTATGAGTAGGAGCAATCTATGAGCTATTCATGATGAACCAACCTCAATTCTTTCCTAAACTCTATCACAATACAGCTTGGTAGGAGCCCACCCAGAAACATTCTAGAAATTTAATTGGAATTAACTTTTAAAGTGGGTTAATGATATTGCATTAAATCTTTGTGTGGACGCTCTTATTTAGAATTTAATTTAAGCTAAATTGAATCAAGGCCACTGTAATTTCAATTAAGAGTGTCCATAAAAGAATGTAATGCAGTTTAGCTAGTCCCTTTGCAAAGTTAATTTGGATTCATTTTCTTGAGCCCCCACGTAGACCTTAGGAACTTTTGTTCTGTATTGACTTGGGCTCAATTCAAAGCAATTACGTCAAGGTAAAAAGGTTTTCTACCTCATCACTGATCCCTTGGGTCATTCAAGTCCCATTTTGGCTCTTTTCACTAATTCAGTTGATAAAACAGTATCTCAGAACCTTTTTACTTGGTTTCGTGATCTATATTTTTCTGGAGGGATATTTATGCAGGGGGAAAGAGGCATCTGGGCAGAAGAAATTTTACAAAAGCCCTGATGGGGAACAAAACTCCCTGAATCACAGCAGTATGTCACCACACCTCACGTGCCAACCGTGATGCCAGGAGAAGTCACACAAGCACCTTCAGCATTCCACTGTCCCGTGCCAGAAATACCTCAGTGAGCAGCGATCAACCCACAGTATCAGCACTGAAAGGATGCTTTGTGAATCCCTTTTTGGTGTGTTATCAAAGCAAAAATCACAGATCCCCATTCAGAAGGCATCTGTGAAGCACAACAACAATAGGATGAAAACAAGCCTTAATAAAAAGTGATATGATGTTCTCAAGCACTGCTCCCAAACAATGCAATTTTCATTCCTGTCACACTGGGGTCATTATTTTGAATCACTGTAGTATTTCTTGGGTTTTAGCAGATAAGTAGTGATTTAAGACAACATCCATTTAAAAGTACTACAGTGATCCTTCATTGCAAAGAAACTAGTTTGGGACTGGTAGAAAATTAGCAATTTTTTAACATAAAAGCATGACTTCATATCATTAACATCCTTTTCAACAGCAGCATTTCAAACTATCAGGCATATGAAATATTAAAACAGTGTGTCTTTTAAAAGATGCAAAGGCAAAAAAGCACAAGGCTGATGAAATCCAAGATCTTGGCCCTGATTCCTTCCAAAATTTTCTCCCTCCTCATAAACTATCAAAACAGATACAGATGTCAGGTCAGAGCACCACGTAATCTAAGAATACATACACAAATGTATCCAGTGCCATGAAAAGCAACAAAAAATTAGCCATTAGAGCATATACTTGTCCTGAAGGAAGCTTCATCTTAATTGTAGAAAACTGGGAGACTAGTTTTTAAAGCCCCAAATAGCCTTTCCTAAATTATAATATCTGCATTTGTCCACTGAAGGTGCCAATGCTGAATATTTGGTACACATACAAACCATGGAAAGTCCTTTCCACCACCTACCATTCAATGATTCCATCTCATTCTGTAACAGAGATGCTCTGGCAAAATTTGAAGTGATTTAGGAAGATTTTAACATTATTTTGAGATTAGCAGGTCAGAGGATGGTCCATTTTTGTGGCATAAAAAGTCAAGTTTGTGCCTCAACAAGTGCAGTTTCCCCAAATGCATTTGGTAATGTGTCAAACAGAGGAGGCTGAGGGTGAAAGGGAATTATATTAAAGCAGTTATGTAAAATCTGCAGTAATGAATTCCTAATTCTGGAATATGAATTAAAATAGGCATCTGCCTAAATAATTCCAGTGTGTCAGGAAAGGTGTTTTCCCTTTTTTAAGGCCAGAATTATTTGATGTTGAGTTGGAGAAGTGCTCGACAGCTATTTCATAACCTTGATAACTCTAGGCTGTATTGCTAATATGCATTTTTCTACCATAAGTTTAGGGATATTATACCCTGCTAATGACACACTAAAACACCAGAGCCCATTTTCCATCACTGCACTTTAGGGGCCGAGTCCAAATTCTTCCCTCATTCAGTTCAAAGACCAAAGAGAGAAAGAGAAAAAGAGGCCTGAGGTAAGAAGTTGAGGCTGCAAAGAGCCTGGAGGCTGGCAAATGTTGGTTCAACTTCTTGTCCTTGGTAACTATGGAAACCCCTTCAGGTAAGAGTGGAACAGAGGCATTTTGTGGCCTGCAGTTCACGAGCTGTTTATTTAATTATGGAGGAATATGAAACTGTTAGAGGGCAATGCAATTATCATACAGGGATAGTGTTTGGAGAGAAAAATAGGGGTAGGGGAATGGAACAAGTTAATTTTTTGGAAAATTACTTGTTTGAGGACTTCTATGAGACTGCAGCACATTGTTGTTTTTTTTTTTCCTGAGATTTGTGATTTTTTTTTTGTTTTCCAAAACAGTGTAAGAAGCCAAAATTACTAATAGGACATTTTACCATAATATCCCTCAGTAGACACATAGTAATTATGTCCATTCTATGCCTCATGAACAAAACCAAGGTCAGGGTGTATTTCAATTAAACCCTAGGTGTTACCAAAGTGCAGCACAGCCAGAATAGCAAGCACATTATTACCAGATCTGTCACTGCTGGGCAATGAACAGGTCACAGGTCCTCTTCCATCCACTATTTGTACACCTTTAAATATTACAAGTGGGAAAAGGTTTCAATTCAATTTAGGAGGCAGCTAGTGAAATAAAATTAAAAGTGAAACTATGTGATGACTCAGGGGGACTGTAACAACTACTTACAAGTGTTTTCCTGGAGCTGAACAACAAACTTTGACCTGATGCTTCTGTTATTGGGAGCTGCATGAACGGAGAGGCCCCAGGGTCCTTTGCATATAATGGGAGTTCTGGCAACAATCCACCCTTGATTGGATCCCCCTAGTAAGACATCAAACATAAACACATCCTCAGAAGGCCTCTGGGAAGGAGGCAGGTAATATTATTCTAGTTTATGGCTGAAGGAAATGAGCCAATAATGTATTAAATCACTGGCAAAATTTAGCATGTGTCTATTTGGCAAACATGAGCTTCATAGAATAGTTTGGGCTGGAACTTTAAGATCACCAAGGCCAAGTGTTAAGCCAAGCACTGCAAGTTGGCAAACGTGAGCTTCATAGAATCATAGAATAGTTTGGGCTGGAACTTTAAGATCACCAAGGCCAAGTGTTAAGCCAAGCACTGCAAGGTCTCCACTAAACCATGTCCTTCAGGGGTTTGAAACCCCTCCAAGGCCCTGACACTCCTCCAGGGATGGGGAACTCACCACTGAATTCCTCTTCTCAGCAGCCTCTCCCGGGGCTCCACCACCCTTTCAGGGAAGACAGTTTTCCCCAATATCCAAAACCTTCCCTGGCACAACTTGAGGAATAACTGAAGTGTTGATAGAGTACTCAGTGGTCATGAGCCCACCACAGCCTTCTATTTTAACAAGATCCATGATAAAAACTGCCTCTTACAGAAACCAAGGGGAGTTGTGTCTTGGATTCCAGCAGAGCCAGGACTCCATCTCACACGTCAAGGAGAATTTGCTCTCCAGAGCCAAGTGCAGATTTTTGCTGATGTAAGCACCAGGGCTTTGATGCCATTCTTTTAAGATAGTTTTCAGGGAGATGGAAAATTCATTTTCATTTCATTAAAACTGTCACATAATGTCAAAGGAAAAGCAGGA
>NW_008595639.1:67054-79492 GCF_000691845.1 Merops nubicus
TTCATGCATGGCAAAGTGTACTAGGAAACAAAAGCAATGTAATCATTTAAAAAGTCAAGATACTAACATTGGATTCTTAAAAGATTCCAAGAAATTACTCTTCTACTTTAAAACTATATAGCAAGAGACTAAATCCAAGGTTCAAAACAAATTTGAAAATGATCTGCCCAAAGTAGAATAAATATGATAGCTGATGTTATTCAGGGATATAAACACTATTTGTAGCAAAGCTTTTCATTACTACGCTGACTTGTCTAGAAATACAAATATTTTTATCACAGAGACAGCAGTGATAACACCTATTATTAAGGCTGTCCAACATCTGCCATTGTGAAAGGCCCTTTTCAGTTTCTTACAACTCTGTAAAATTTGAACTGTTTACAAATGAAACGTTCCATGGTAGGGATTGACCTAGAGTATAGTCACTAAGAGTTGTCCAGACACCAGGCAGCTTTCAAGCAGCTGTCATACCTTACAGTAATAATAAAAAAAAAGAATATTACTGAGAAAAGTCCATATGCTCCAGAAAGCTCAGGAGCTGACAAGATGTCAGCAGAGCAGCTAGGAGCAGCAATGCCTGCAGTGAGTTGTGGCTTTTGCTCCTCACACAGAAGGACAGAGCTCTCCTTTACCAGCCCTGACTTCTGGACTGGGAATCTCAGAAGGTTTTCATGGAAGACAAGAGAGCTGCTGGATATCAGAGATAAGGAGCATGTCCAGGTTTAAGAACTTCATTTAATACTGCAGCCATAGATCTAAACCTAAGCTATGAATATCAGGGAGAGGATGATACCAAAAAAAACCCTTTTTTTAATACATGAGCTCCTCTATGGCTCTGAGGAGGTAAAAACAAGAGATATACATAGCACCTTCCTGTGGCTCTTTTCTTTATAATTCTTTCCATTCCAAAAGTGTGAAGACAATCTTTTTTTTTGCTGCAATTCTACAGAAACTGGCTGAATTTAGTCTAGTTCTCAGCTGGGAGAAACTGGCATTGCTCCACTCAAGTCAGTGAAACCAGAATGATTTTTATTGCAGCTGAAGTTTGTGATCCTTGCTGTTCTCTAAACTAGACTGATCATGCTAGGAGAACATCAGGAGGTTCACAGAGTCAGCTGCTCAGAAAATGCAGCTTTTGTTAAACAGCTTTCAAATGGTAAGAGAAATGCATTTGTTTTAACTGCATAATAAAGAAAATTTCTCTCCTGATTGCTGAAATGCTGAAAGAGTGATAAAGGTACATTAAGCATGGATTTGTTTCAGTTCTTAAAGCATAAACTTTCCTTTTTCTAAACAATAAGCTAGCTCTTTTTTTTTTTTTCTGCTTTTTTATTCCTTAGTACCATGAAATACAGGGTTGCAGTGGTAGCTATGAAATAAAACCAACAGATATACCCTACAATCAATGAAGACAGGTCCTTATCTCCACCTTCTATAACATGTTATGTCTGGTGTACGTGGCATTTAGGAGGTTTTAGGCTGAGTAATAGGTGATAATAGCTTACAGTTATATACTGACTTTTATCTAGAAGATTCCCTATGAGCTTTAAATCCCACACTGACAAACAACATGTATTTATACCAGAATTACCATATTCTCCACTGAAACCTAGGATTTCTGGAGCAGGTTTTTAATCATTTACCATGTTATATCAAGAATTATTTTTTAAAGACTGCTATCTGCAACTGAAAGCAAAGGCTAGCTCTAGAAAGAGGGGTATAAACCTATGCTCATATTTGTGGTACAACAACAATTAGGGTACACTTCACTTCCCCACTGGTTTAGACAGTGCATTTTCAAAAGAAGGTTTGACTTTGGAGTGGATTTCTCACTCACTTGCATCATGTCAGAGCATTTCTGCCAGAACAGCCCTAGAGCACTGCTGTAGGATCGGCCTGGGAGCACAATCTGCTCTTATGGAATTGCTAAAACAGCTCCTTGCAACTCTCTGTCATGTTCAGCAGATACCAGAGACCTTTTCTGGGCCAGACAGCAAGCCAGGCGTGCCACGTGAGCAGACATCCTTCAGTCAACAGTTAACACGTGCATCCTGATCACCTCTCCATCAGCATTTGCAGAAGCGTGTGCTCCACAGTCTCTCTTACCCCTGACATTTGTCTTGAGTGAGCAAGGGCATGAGAGATTACTGGGGAAAGAGCTGGCCATGAATTATCTTACCTCTTCTTAAAAGGGAAGACAAATACTGCAAGAGAGCAGCCATCACCTGATGGCATCTACAAACAGTCTCTATTTGCTGCCTTGACTGCCTTCAGCAACTGCTGCTCCTTTTCCTACTTAAAAGAGGGGACAAATTGATGCTCAGTGGCAAATGGTGGGATTTCATCTCCTCCCTATAGGCAACCACAAGAGCAAGAGAGCAAAGCTCTGTTAAAATCTTACCAGAACTCTTTACAGCTCTTTAAGGGGACAGAGTTTTCTGCTGCTCCTCAAAGCAGCCCAGCAACATCACCTGTAGGAGGAACCAGTCAGCAAAACAGCCTTAAGAGTTCCTCCTTAATGGATCAAAGCAGCATAGCAAGACACTGTCCCATTTCATTAAGGGTCTGCCAGGAACTTACAAATTTCATTTTTCCTTCCTAAAGAGGACTAAATCCTCCTTTTAAAATTTCATTTCCCTGCAGTCTGGTGGCTGAGTCGTCAGCAATTTTTTCTCCCCCTTAAGTCGAGTGGAAACTGTTAAGTAATTTCAAAATTATACAGCAGCAAAAAGAACAGATTTTTTTTCTCTTAATGGTTTGGGGTTCTTCTCTTCTCACAAGGGTCCCTCACATTGAGACTAAATGCAGCTTCGTTTTTCAAGGACTGCCTGTTAAATTTCAGTTTAATTGAGAAAGGCACTTACTAGCCCATACCCTACTGCTCTGCCCTGCTATTCTTTATCTCCCAATTTCTACTCAAAGGCAAGGTAGGAACATCCTAGGGAGAGAGAGGAATAATTTCATTAATGACCATGTAGACACAGCAGATGGCAGACCTGAAAGTTGGTTGGATATTTGGTCTTTCCTTCCTCTCATACATGAGTCTGACCCAGCAAATCTACCCCAGGGAGCAGACTTGAGAAGACTTGGTGCCTGCTGAAGGTAGCTGGTGCCTGCTGAGGGTTGTTGGTGCCTGCTGAGGGTTGTTGGTGCCTGCTGAGGGTTGTTGGCCACGCCAGCCTGCCCATTACATGGTGGTGCAACCATCAATAACATGAATAAAATTCAAAGAGCGAGGCTTCAGCTACAGTGACCTGACTCTCCATCCCCCTGAGAAAAACGTTCTCTTTTCTGAAGGCACACTGAATTTTGCTACCTTGGAATGTTCTTTCAATGGGAAGCTTCCATTTCAATTCAGTGCATGAAGATCAGGTCATTCAACCCAAAATTACAGCTACGGATTCTGAGCCACTGCTCTGCAGCATGAAGAATGCCTGTAGAAAGTCCTGACTGTGCTGTAAGAATCTCCACTGTCAAAAATAAAATTCACAGGCTAGATCCACAGCTTGTGTAAATCAGAGCAGCTTCACTGGCACAGGATCTGGCTCACTGCACCCATTCAGATAGTTTCTCAAACTCCTGATCCTAGAGTTTTATCCAAGTGCTGGTGACAGACAACTGAGGACAAGTGGACTTACACTTAAAACAACAACAGCAACAAAGGTCACCCCCCTCTCTTTGGTCATTGTCAATGTTTTGCAATATCTGTTTGGCAATTAGTTCTCAAACTCCTGATCCTAGAGTTTTATCCAAATGCTGGTGACAGACAACTGAGGACAAGTGGACTTACACTTAAAACAACAGCAACAAAGGTCACCCCCTTCTCTTTGGTCATTGTCAACGTTTTGCAATATCTGTTTGGCAATTAGTTTCATTCTAGTCTTCTGAAAATGATGATTAATGCAGTATTTCTCAAAAATGTTTCAACCTAAACAACAGCAGGGTCAAAATAACCTCCTCCCATGTTTCGTAGCTCTGTCCTTCACAATGACTGTTGGATTTCTGTCACAAGAAATGAACAACGGGAGGTTTCTAGGAGGTATGGATGATGGTTATGAGGAATTTGGTGGTCAATAAGCATGAGAATCTTCTCTCTGGAATGAAGACATTAAAGGGTGCAGAGTATAAGCAGTTAAATACCATTTTTTACTGCTCTCCTGATGAATAATGACTTGCCAGAGCCATACTGTAATTAACAAAGAAATTTAGGATCAAAGGGGCCACATTCAAGCTTTCTCTCTTATTTGCCTAGCCAACGTTATCTTCTTGATAGTACTAAATCCACCTTAGGTTTACTTTCATGATCAGGTACTAAATGATCATCTATATCATATATAGATTATTTTCTCCTATAGAAACCAAAGGAATCACTTGCTCTCTCCTACTTGCCCAGTCACCACACTCCAGAATAATTTGGATGCCACTGACCAGTGATTAAGAGGATTTCAGAAAGGGAATTGGGATGATTGCTTCTATTACACTGTTGTTTGCCACTTGTCCCTTCAGGCAAATGCCACCTCCCTTCCCAGCATCACATTCTTTTATGCAATATGCAGAAATTGCCCTTTTCTGCTCAAAATTACAGATCTAGCTTAACCAGGAGTCAACGACGTATATTGGGGAAGATCACAGCCTTCCATTATCTTGAATGTTTGATCTTAATGAGGCCTGACAGAGCTTCAGCTGAGTTAGAACAAAGTGGATAAAACTATCAGGACTGTATTAGACAACAGCACCTGTAATCTTTGATGTTTGATTCCTTTCTTACTCACACAAAGACAAGTATGAGCTAATAGAATTTTTGCTTCTTACTCCAAGCAGCTGGCTGCCAAATCTGGAGACTGCAAAAAGGCTTTGCCAACAGATTGCACTTCCAAAATTATTCTGTAGCTGATGGAAGACCTCAAGTTTATTGTCCCAAAGGCATTTAGAAGTGCAATTTTGATATAGTTTACAGCGTAACTCGGAATGTTAGAATAGGAAGGAAATTATTCATGCTCAATAGGGTAGATTTCTAGGTTTTCTGGCCATTAAAATGACATTTGTCTTTTCAGGGATCCTTTTTTCCCCCTATACCTCCTTACATGTACTATCAGATACCTGTTGCACCTGAGGAATGCTAAAGATCAATCTCCACAAGTTAAACTTAAACACTTTATGGAAAAACAGAATTAAACAGGCTTTTGTAGGCAGTTTAGGGATTATTTACCCTTCCTCTTGTTCACTCACAGCAAAGCCAAGTGGTGTGTGTGACATTTACCATCAGTTGCAACCGTTAGGTGAAGAAAATAGTTAATGGAGTTATCCCTGTAAGACATGCAGCAGACCTGTGCTGCAATACTGAAGACTATAAATTTCCACCCTGCTGCTGAAAGATGCTGGAGGGGTCATGGCTCAGTCTGAGCTGAAGCTGATTTGATCTTGAAACTCAGCAGAGTAGCTTCCTGACTCAGGATCACAGAATTCTAGAGTCTTTCTCAACAAAGGGTCAGACTGAAGGAAAAAAAAACTGCTCATCTCAGTTAATTACTACAGCCATGTCTGGCTCATTAGTGCCATTGACTCATGTGGTGTGAAAAAAAAACAACTGCAAAGGTTGCACCCCAGCAAACTAAACATGAAAAATGCTCTTTGGTAATTATGAATGAAAAAGAATCGTTGATTTATGGTTAATTATTCCTTTGATCATCTGATATAGCTGTGGCTTCAGGGGTAAATAGGTACACAATGCAAAAACCAGAAAATAAAAAGCAACTGATTAATTAGGAGCCAAATTTCCTTTTTAAGTTGCCTTCTTTTTATTCATTTTTTGCTCTTCACCTCCTCCCCCCTTCCACAACCACTGCCAATAGAACCTACTGAACAATAGCCTGTTATGCAAGACACTGAAATGTACACAGTGGTTTTGATGAGAATAAACTATTCAGAAGCCTGGAAATACTTTTTGTGGAGCCTGGGGAGAAAAATCTAAAGAATTTAATTTCTACAGACCTTACAAGAGAGTTTTATCCATCCTACAAGATAACCCCAAACCACTATCTAAAAGGAATCATTTTTAATTAGGTTCTGAGGAGGAAACACAAGCCCCAGTAAAATCATTAGAAAAACACTTTCTTTCCACAAGAGATTCATTATACTCCATATGTTTTTAGAAGAAAAGAAATGCAGTCCTGTTCAATTTTTACAAGATCTCTATTCTTTTCATCCCTCTTAAAAGCTACATTCCAATCTTCTCTCAGATATATTTTCTTGTAGGTCAGGTACAGATAACACAAATACTTGGAGACTTAAAGGACTGAAGCCAGAATAAATCATGATAAATCCTTAATTCCTGAGGTAGGAGTAAGGCATCCACCTAGTTCTGAGGATCTGAGCCAGAGCTGCTCTTCTTGGCTTTTTATTGCTTTGTTTATTGCAATTTTCCTGGAGTTTTAAAAGTCTTTTTGCATAGAGTTGTACTGAGCAATCTATAGCTCACCTCTCTGGAAGTCAGAAGCCCGTTGTGATGTCCTCCATCCCTAATTTAGTCTCCTCCCCACTGAAGTTCTTATTAGCTCTGCACTCAGGAGAAAACAAGAAAAATGATGGAGCTGAGAAAGTGCAGAATGACAGTGTGCAGTGGATGCTTACACAGAGGGTCTGAAACCACCCCCAGGCCTCCTAGAGAGACCAGGATTCAACAGTTTGAATATTGTGCCATGCAAATGAAACAGAACTGCTGCTGGGCAGAGGTAATGAAAGGGGAAGATGAGTGTCTTCATTACCATTTTCTAGCTCATAGAATAATCATGCCTTCGAGCTCCTAAGATCAGTTCCTCAGGTACCTGTTTGCAGGGGGTGGTTCCAGATAAATAATGCCACTTGCAGAGGCTGTTTCCCCCTGCCAAGGCTGGTGTCAGCTGAGGGGTGAACACACGGATGTGTCAGCACACCAAGCACACACATTTCACAGGCACACATGCCTCTCAAAAAATATAAGGTAGGGACTGGAATTCAAGTCTCAGAAGACAAAATTAACTCCCTTGCCTACTGACTCACCCTAGCACAGCCTTGTCTGAGGATAGTCACATGAGCTGTTAATTTGAAATCTAATTATGCTCTACTACTAAACACAAGTGCAGGGAACTGCGTGTACCCAAGGAGACATTTCAAAGAGCTTTCCTCTGTGGAATGTCTGCAGTACCTATTTTTATATCAGGACCCAAGATTTTGCCTTCATTGAGATGAAGCTCATCTCTGCACAGTGAACCAAAAGAGCATTCTCCTAATTAGTGGTGTCTGTACTGGGCCAGACACAAACAGGAGCAAACTCCATTCCAGTTCCCCAGAATCAATCAAAATCTCCTTCAAATTGGCAAATGTACCTTCCCGTGTGACTACAAAATTCACATTTTAAATAAAGGTGCTTGCTCAAGGTTTTAATTACAGCAGCTGAAGAAACTCTGGAGTTTTAGTTCATCCTTTGGATTGAACAGCACTGGGAAACAAGTCTAGCAACAAAGGAACAAAGACAGTTAGCTAAAATCCACCCAGGATCCTCTAAGACTGAATCACTTGGAAAATACTTTGTTGAAGACACGTTTCTTTTCAAGAAACAGTCTGTATGCCATAACTAATATCCTTAAGTCCACAAAACACTCTGAATTCTGGATTTGGTGTTTCATTTGCAAAGATATCCAGCAGCATGACAAAGGTGGACAGCTGACTGCAGCTGGAATCCAGCACGCGCTAAGACAACCTCTCGAAACTCCACATCATCAAAAGATTTCACCTAAAAACCTGTCAGCCCTGGTTTTGGTCTTTCTGAAACCTTGAAAATGAAATCACATTAAACACGGAATGTTTTAGTCTCGTTATCCCCACCAGCATGTATAATTGAATCAGCAAAGACCACTGTTTTTACAATAGAACATGGAAATCACTCTCCGTTTCCAAGAAGAGCTGTAGGTGGACAGTGCTTTTATAACCCATTAAAGCTATCTTCATTTCTACATCCTTATCAGGATTGCATTATTTCAACAAACTGGAGCTTCAGAGGAGCTTGATCTGAACACACCGTGTTCCACAAGAGTGGCCTTGCAACCAGCAATAAAATCTAACAGCATTAGCAGCACAAAGCACCAGCTCAAGCAGCGTGTCATTTGGCCAGGATCACTCCAGCCTGTCTGAAAAGTCACAGAGAAAAGACATTTTTTACCAAGTCTAAATTCACAGAACCCCAGCATGGTGGGGTTAGAAGGGACATCTGGAGATCATCTCATCCAACCCCCTTGCTCCAGCAGCTCACCCACAGCAGGGTGCCCAGGATGGTGCCCAGGCAGGTTTGGGATCTCTCCAGAGCAGGAGACTCCACAGCCTCTCTGGGCAGCTGCTCCAGGCTCTGACACCCTCACAGCAAAGACTGTGCAGCTGGAACCTCCTGGGTTCCAGTTTGTGGTTTGTGCCCCTTGCTCTGTGTCCTGTCACTGGCACCACTGACACAAGTCTGGCCCCAGCCTCTTGCCCCTTGTCCTTTAGCTGTTTCTCAGCATTGATCAAATCCCCTCTGAGGCTTCTCTTCTCCAGCTGAACAGCCCCAGGGCTCTCAGCCTGTCCTTCTCACAGATGCTCCAGGCCCCTCAGCACCTTGGTAGCCTCCACTAGACTCTCTCCAGTAGTTCTTTGCCTCTCTTGAACTGGGGAGCCCAGACCTGGAGCCAGTACTCCAGATTCAGCCTCACCAGGGCAGAGCAGAGGGAGAGAAGAACCTCCCCCAACCTGCTGGCCACACTCTTCTCAATGCATCCCAGTTGCACATGTAATCTTTGGCTCTCAGTCTTTTTCCCAGTCCAATTAAGACAATCTGTCACTCTTCCAGAAGTGTTCCTAAGCCCACCTCCAGAAACAGAAGGTCTATAACAGAAGTAGAGCTGTGCTTTCATTCCACAGGTACTTCAAGCCAGTAAAACAGTCTTTTTCTTCTGCCACACACAGTTCTCTGGTGGCATCATCAGGTGCTTCCAGCTTCATTTCAAACTGCAGGTACTGCTTAAAGCAAGATCCTGGACTTTAGGTCCAACAGGTAAAACCTCTCCCTGTAGGCAGCACACTGCTGGAGCTCCCTCCATGCCCAGCTGCTGCCAGGGGGGAATTTTGGGGTGCGCCAAAGGAGCCTGGGCAGCTGGAGGCAGAGGAGCCAGGGTGGGGAACCCTCGTGGGTGGCTGGCAGGGCTTGAGGGGCTGCAGCACGGAAAAAGGGGAGAGGGAGGGAGCTGCTGACAGCCCACACGCTGGGAGATGGGTTCCTTTCTGAAAGGAGGGAAGTAAAACAGCACCCAGCAGTGATGAAAAGGAAAAGAGCAGCCCTGAACTATCACTCCTCTCAGTGTTGCAGGGACTGGCTCCGTGCCCGAGGCAAAATTACATCGAAACCCTCACACGCTGCTGAGAGAGAAATGCTGGAGTGGGCAGGGGATCCCAGTGAACTTCCCATTTCTGCCTGGTCTGAAAAGCAGCTCAACATTCCAACCCCAGGATTCAGCCTAAATGGTAGAAATGGATCTTTTTTGCCATTTTGTGCAGCTACATGTAGTGTTAGGTGATGCAGGAGTGCCCCTCAAGGAGAGTTTAATCTTATTCAGGAAGGGTTCCCCAGGGCTCTGCTCCACTAAACCCAAGGAACCTCTACAAGCAGTGATGCCCTCCCCAAAAAACCAGCTGGCCTCTGCTGCCCCCCACTAAGAGGCACCACCAGAGGCTTACCTAGATTTAAATATGAAAGTCAGTGGGTGTTTGTGAACATCTGGAGCAGCTCCAAACTTAACCAAACTGTAAAGGCAGTTCCTCAACTCCCTCCCCACAGATGAGTGAAGCTACAGCCTCCAAGACAGACAGATATTCCATTTTTTAAGCTGATGAACAATAGACATCATTGCCAGGCCTCTAAAGCCACGTTGTTAGCTGCTCTTTATGCTGAGTTAAGGTCACTGCCTGTGAGATCAGCTTCTCTGAGAAGAATCAACATACTGTACTCAACTCTTGCCAGGGAAAAGAGAGGGGGTTTGTTTCCTCTCGTTTCAAGTTTAATTTTCTCTCCTTAAGCTGCCTTTTAAAGGCTCTCACAGAAGTGCCAACTCTGGATTGCCTGATGATGGAATTTCATTAGGCTAAGGTGACATTTCAGGATTTGTTTTAATCATTTCTTGTGTTATTGCTTCCTGCAGGGAAGGATTCTTGCAAAGTGCCAATGCATTGCTATGTGCAGTGGAGACCTCCCTTGGCAGGGCAGGAGAGAAAGACCACGTCCTGACAGCAATTCACACCCCAAAAGTGGGCAGAGAGGAGCGAGGAATAAAGCAGTCAGGAAACCTCTGAGCACGGGCCTCTTTTGCAAAAAAAAAAGTCCTCAGGGGACAAAGCATGTTCTGAAGGTGCTGAAAGAAATATCTGGGGTAGAGAAGCAATCCCAGCTCCTGTGACTCACACCAAAACCCAACCCGTGGCTTTTCCTTCTGTCCCAAGCTTACAAACTCACCCTAGCCAGCAGATGTCATGAAAACCAAGGCCCAGCTCCCAAATGCTATTGTATTAGTGTTCTAAACCAAGCTAACCCTCAGCATGCAAGCTCAAGTGCCTGAACACGGCAGGCTCAACATTTATTTAGAAGTTGTGTTGCATATAAATAGGATTTAAGCATTCAAAAGTTTAGTAAGATACAGAAAAGACTGATGAAATTATTTTTGTATCTCTTTAATTCCCTTTCTTTTGAGCTCAGACAAAGGCAAACCATTTTTTTTAATCACTTCTTTTCATAAACCTCTCTAGAGCTTAAGATCTCAGTTTAAAAATATGGCTTTTCTGACAAAAAAATAACTTTTGTTTATTGGAAAGACTGTGAAGAATGATGTCAATCTTCATAATGAGATTATCAAACCATTGGACACATATTTAAATTTTGCACTGTTTAGACATTCATATTTTCCATTAAAGAGAGGAACATTCTGAGAATGTACCATCAACAAAAAATCTGATTTAAACCCAAGAGACTCTTTGTTTGTTTTTCACCTTTTCTCCTTTAGATTTTAATATTTTCCTGCAGTGCTGTGATCAAAAATAGCAGCATTGTGTTGGCACCTGAGCTGCAGACACAAAACCTGATTGGTGTTTATTCATTGTCCAAGCTGAAGAAAGAGCAGAGTGCAAAGAGCACACGCATTAGCTGTAAAAATTCTGTCAGCTTTAATAATTGAAGCTATTATTAGTAACACTCTGTGAGCAGGCATGTTTCCCAGGATTCTCTATAAACAAAGCAGAGGCCAAAATTCATGCCTTTCCTCTGCTTAGGCTAAATTATTGCTCAAAAAAAACCCCAACAACATAGCTTAACACTTAAAAATATGAAGGCTTCCATAGAGAGCTCCTCAAACTTAGCTGCTGGTGGTTGTCCTCCCTCAGGATACCTTCATCTTTCCTCTTCAGCAGAGCCATTCCTTCTTCCTTTCCATTTAATAATGAGTTACCTGCCTTGGTGAGTCATTGTGCTGCTATGGACAATTCTTATGAGTTTATAAGGAGTTATTATTTTTAAGTGTCAGATTATATCCCCGTCCTGCAGCCTGGATGCTCCCTGTGCTTTGAAATGACTCCTGGCCCTGGCCCTATGCTGGGATGTGCTGCAGAAGCAGCCAGTCCATGTGTAAATAGCCACTGCTTTTTTTTGCTGGTTTTAATAAAGCCAAGCCAGGCTTCCCTGAGAGTTAATGGCCACCTCCTCCATTTGATTTTATGCTTAGTGGGCCGAATAATAAGACTGGTCAGGAATTTTATAAGACATGATTTTTTTTTTCACAAAAATCCTTGGCAATAAGACAATTTTGTGAGGGCCTGCAGTGGAGTGGGAAGCCCAGAAAGCGTGTCAGCCCTATCTAGAGACAACATCTAAGCCCATCCCTCTGCCTGCTGCAGAGTGAGGGACCTGGTGATCCTGCAGCACGTTGCTTTGAAGTTCTGCAAGTCTGATGAAGCTGATTCTCCAAGTGTTTCTTCTTGACCATCTTTGCAGCAAGGCTTATGTAAGAAGCAATGCTGGTTTCCTCAGCAGCTCAGGAATCTTAGTGGGGTTTTTTTCCCCTTCACTTAAGTTTGCCTGAAACAGCATCTCAGACTTCATAGGGCACATGAGATTTGTAAAGTTCATTCTGCAATTAATATTTGCTCTTAGTTTGTATTTATGCAGTAAAGAATTTCAGCATCCCTGCAGTTTACTGCCAAAAGGGATGGGCACACGCAGGAAAAATGGGATACTCTGCAGGAGGGGGAGGATAATGCAGATAAAAGCATTCCACATTGCAGGGGGAAAGCTGTGCAGAGAAGGATGGTGAAGTTATAATGGATAACTCTACAAAACCAATTTTATAGCAGTCAGAAAAGCACATTAACCTCAAGAATTATTAGGGAAAG
>NW_008595639.1:79523-80625 GCF_000691845.1 Merops nubicus
AGAGAAAAAAACATTCTCATTCACTCTTTACATCCCTGACATTCCTACTTCTTGAACACTGTGCCAGATTTTTGAAAGGCTATAGTGGAACTGAAGGAAGTTTACAGAACAGTGGCTGAGGTGATAAAAGGTGAGGAACAGATTCTGTGTGGGACCTGACAAAATGGACTGGAACACTGGAGGACAAAAAAATGGAAGTTTATAAAACACTACATGATAGAGGAATAATGAATGAGAATGGACCAGGTTTTGCTGCTTTCTCTCCACACAAACCTTAGGAAGCATGAAGTGAATGTAGCAGGACATAAAAAGCAATCTATTTTTTTTTCAGAAAGGATGTAGTTACACAGATGGATGTTGGACAAGCATTTGGAAGAGAGATCCAATAAGAGTTATTAAAAATAAATTCATTTCAGGCTCCGGAATTCATCTGAGCTGAAACCAGAGGCTGAAGAGTATCTAGCTAAGGATGAAGCATCAGCACCTGAGCAGCTCTGGCTCTCTGGTGTGTTCACATAATTCCTTCTGGAGACAACAGCAGCACAGACAATGCTGTGGTGATACTGAACCAGTAGCACCACTTACATTAAGAGGCATTCATCATGATAAAAATCAGTTACCATGGTGACCTTGCATCAAAAACTGAGGAGACAAGCTAGGAGAATGAAAAACTATCAAGAGTACCACAAAAATTACATCCCAACGAAGTCTCAAGCTGAAAACACTGGAGAACAAATCAATAAATTATTATTATGTTTTTGTTCTTTTTCTACATTCCTTTCCATCTATCTACTCTGTGCTCCTGCAGGAAAAAGATGCTCAACTAGACAGATCCATGCTCTGACTTGCAAAGACCATTCTTAGGTCCCTGTTGTTCAAGCAAGGATGCCAAAGACCAGAAATATCAGCAATATCCTGCATTAGAGGGAACACGTGGATCAGATCTTCCAAAGGACTAATATTCCTAAGTGAGAGATCTCCCCATGGAATGAAAGAGGAGACAGCACAGGGATATGAGAAGAAAATGGAAAAAGCAAGCACAAAACTGCCTTTGCTAGATATGAGGAGCTTTTCCTTTCTCATTTGGCATTCATGCCTGCAT
>NW_008595639.1:80656-121022 GCF_000691845.1 Merops nubicus
GAATTTGGGACTGAAATTTGAGAACAAGTGCGTGACTAAAGCACAAAAAGAAAATGGAGAACACATCCCACAAGGAGTGCAGGATGTTAAAGACAAAACTTTTAAATAGCAGTCACGGTGGTGGAGTTAAGGGAACATAATTAACCCTGTCCTAAATGGATTCCAATCTGCATACTCAGTGGGATGTTTTAATTTTGCTGGTACCACTACAGGAATAATTTCCTTTGAGCAAATCCAGTATCTCTTTTTTTTTTTTCTTAAATAAATCCACACCTCAAGAAATGTCTCTCAATTCAAGCAGTGTAGGAAGACTTGTTGAGTCAGTGGAGGTGTTTTCCAACAACAGAGCAAAATAATAAACAATTCTACAGGAGGTGTAGGAGCCTGAAAGGAAAACTCTACTAAGGCTCTGAAGTGGAACTCTACCATTCACCACTGGAGTGAAGGCACATCCTGCCAATGCTCTGCAGTAAAATGAGAAGACAAACAGCAAACAGTGGAGTTCTTCCTCCACAAAACAGGTTTCAAAGTTAACCTCCATGACAAGGAAACAGGACAAGCAGAAATATTTGGCACAATGTGCTACAGACACCTATGTTTGAACATGAATATGCACCTCTGCAGAGTGTGCACACATAGGAATCTTGGATTCTCCTTTCTGCCTCTTCCAGACTAACTTTCCACCTCTTAAACCACTTTAAAAAGCTGAAAACAAATGTTTTCTTTGATCCTTGTTTATGTACTCGGGCAAAGTTTATATCTCAGCAGGGGAATTATCTGGGTGTTTGAATCCTTGATTTAGTGACTGTGGCTACTAAAAAATGGACATGTTAGTTGCCACTGCAATTTATTTTGCATTAAAAGAATTCGTTACTTACATCCCACGATTAAACACAGGGGAACATCCTCCAGATTGCCAAACAGCTGAAAATGCAGAGCACATACACAGAGGCAGAGCACAAACTAAAGGCAGGGAGATAAGCCAGCCTCTCAAATTAGCTGATATTTTCTTTTCTTCCTAGTATTTATTTTTATTGCATGTGGCCTTCTCATGATCTCACAAGCCAAGATGAACCTTGACCCATCCTTGTTCCCCACAGCACTAAGCCAAAATGTTGGGGCAATTTCTGGTTGTCTGAAGGGGAATTTTTCACTTACTTCCATCCCATTTCAGGATTTTTCTAGTAAGTAATCATGGTGGTTTTCTTCCTGTTTTTGTTTTTTACCTACTGCTATTCATTAGAGACTTAGGAGCATTTGCTGACAGTACCACCTAGGCACTAAACAACATTTAATTTCCACCCAGCACTTGCCTAACTCTGGTGCTAGAGAAATCAATGAAGTGGGAGCAAAGACGATTCAATATCAAATGCTTTCAAATATCCCTCTCCTATTCATCAGAGGCCCCGACAGAAACAAAGGCAAACTCCACTGAAAACCTCAGAGTTTACATCCACTGCACTCAATGTCTTCTGTGTTTTGGAGTTCAAAGTATTTTTAGTTTGATGCTGCAGAGTCACACGGGCATTTTTGTGCACTCACGCCTTAATTACTTTGGTTTCTCCCCTTTTCTTTCTAGAGGAGCTGTCACTAAGATGAAAATTGTTGTTCAAAGCACATCTAAGCAAGAAGGTGACTTTAGGGTTCATTATCTAATTGATCAAACAACCTGCTAATTAAATGTATTTGGGTCTAATCAAAGTAGAGGCACAATGCAGAAACACAGTGAAACTGTCAGCGAGGTACAAGAGACTCCAACCATCAAGGCGACTGGAGCTTAATTACATTAAAGCTAAGATTTTCAAAGGAGCCTAGCAGAGAGAATTGGCTGTGAGTCTGATGTTGCCCTGGATCTGTAAGCCCATGGTTTGGAAGTGCCTGCCTCTTAGCAATCAGCTCTGTTTCACATGAGTGCTCCTGCCAAGCTTGCTCAGCTCCTCCAAGCCTTGACTCAGCACATAGGCAGCGACTGTAAAATCATGGCTGAATTACTCCAGCAAATGGTCTTCTCCATGGTTCCACAGGCCAAGTCACACACACAGACCTGCTATATCTCCAGTGTTCAACACCACCTCCCCCCGACCCCTCCTTGCCTCTCTTTTTGAACAGCAATGAGCTGCACTGAGCTCTATGTGAAGCTGCCCTGTGCTCTCAGCTCTGCAGCCAGTAGCTTTCTCCTTTTCATGAAGGCCTCTCCCAACTCTGACAACACAAACAAGCAGCTGACTAATCTCCATGCATCTGCTAATGCCTCTGACTCACCTAAAAAGGAAAGACAGGGGTGAAGCTCCTGCATTCCTCCCATGAAGAGAACTTTTCTCATGCTCAAGTGAGAAGACAAAGAGAGCGACTGCATCGTTTGAGACCAGATTGAACAGTCCATGACTGACAACGTGGGTTGGAGCCAGGAGTGATATATGCTTAGGTCTAGCTGAAGAATAACAGGTTGCTGTTTCCCGTTCAAGACTAATCTATCCAGTCAAGGACAATCCATACTTTGCACTCAAATATTTCTTATGCAAAGGTGAACTACATTAATTTTCATTACCGTTATTAGATAGATTGCAGGAATATCTGCAAGTCCAAACCATGATGGCAGTGCTGAAAGAATCCTACCCCAAAATTGACCTTAAAAGTGAGGACAGGCACAAGATGATTTGCTTAATGCCACGAAATAAATCAGGAGCACGACTGTGACCCAAAGTCACTGGCATCAGTCTTCTGCTCTAACTTGTGGGCAGCACTCCAGTTGTTTAATGATGTGGATAAGAACTCTAAGGCATGGCTCTGCCTGGTGTCATTCCTGGTTAGTGACCAACTGCACACTGCAGCAGTGCAGACTGCCCTGGAGCCCAGTGTGGTCTCCCTCTGAGTTTAGAGAGTGGCATCTCCAAAATGGGAGAAATGAGCCACCAGTGCTGTTCTCACACAGTTTGTCACACACCCACCAACTGGTTGAGTGCTTTCAACCACTCAAAAAAGATCTAATGAAATTCACTTCAATGTGAACAGAAAAGGAAGTAAGAATAGGAAGGATGAGAAAGTAAAAGCTTATGTTTTCACACAGACTTTGCAGTCAAGCCAGACCTCCCAGACTCTACCTTTAATTATCTTCACAAACAAGGTAATGGCTCCTTATGGGAAGCATTAGCTGGTTTCAAACCAACTTCCTTCTGAGATTAGTTCAGTGTATTTAGTACCAGCTCCCCAAACATGACTGACATACTCTGATTTCTATCTCAGCCACTGTGGGAATATCTAGCCACTGGATCTGAGTCTCCTGTTCAATCTGGTGTCATTCCATATGCTCCCAAGGCTGGTACAGCAACAGACATTACAGCCTAACTCTTTTAACTGAAAACAGTTCAGCATCCAGCAAAAAATGCCCTGGAAAGTTCAAGGAGAAAGCATGCACATGTAGTAATATACTTGTGCATACATATATGAAATTCCAGTTATGCTATCAAAGAGATTTCATCTCTGACTTGCAGTTTTTCAGCAGGCCATTAATCATCAGTGCCACTCAATTCCCAGCAGTCTTTTCCATTCTTTAGTTTTACTTTTGGGTTATTTTACAAAGAAATGAACTGAATGATTTTGTCTCAAGTTTACAAAATAAAAAATAAAAAATGTATCTTAACAAGCATGTGTAAAAAAACCCCCAAAACAACCAACCTCTTGCTGCTTTTCTCTAGATAATATAAGCCTAGCCAAAAGAAGCATCAGTTCAGAGTCAGAAGTTGCCTGCTATCCCAAAAGTTGCACAGCTACCAGATGCAGAAAAACATACTGCATGGAGTCCAGGACACAGGTTTGGGGAAGGAGCTTCATCTGGTCAATCTATAAAGCTCTGAAGCATTAAGACTGGCAGAGGCTGAGGGGCTTACCCAGATCCAGCCAAAAGACCCTGTGAGAATTTTTCTTGACTGCACAATTAGGGCAGTCAAGGAAAATTCAAAGAATTGGGAGGGCAGGTAAAATGGGCAAGAGCAATAAATCAGTCAAGCAACAACCTTCACCCCCCCAGAGCCTGAACTACTACTTTAGCAAGCAGGATGGCTTCTCTTTCTGATTCTTTTGCCATATGTGAGACAGAGGAAGCATTACTGGCTTTCTGTCTTCACCAGTGTGCCCCTTTGGGCAACCACCAGCTTTGCTCATTCCAGGAGCACCTTTTGCAGTGTCGAGAATCTCTGAGAGCTCATCAGAAAAAAGCTCAAGACAAAACTACTTTTGCCTTTTTTTGATGGCAAGGAATTACCATTGTTGAGTTTCCATCTCCCTAGAGGTTACAGAATTGCTTTTCAACTTTCCTTCCAG
Source organism: Merops nubicus (assembly GCF_000691845.1). NCBI lineage: Eukaryota > Metazoa > Chordata > Aves > Coraciiformes > Meropidae > Merops > Merops nubicus. The sequence goes on from NW_008595639.1 coordinate 84,977, forward strand.
AGGTTTTGCACGAGAAAGACACTTCCACCCTTGAGTACTCCATAAATATGCCATTTCTAGATCATATAGTGAGAAAACTGAACAAAAGAGAAGTTAGCATAGACACAAGGGTGGCAGCTAGCAATGATGAAGCCCAAGCAGTTTTCCTGAAGCCAGCACTTTCCTCCAAAAATCATTGCTCACCATAATTAAAAAGGACTTTTGATTTGACTTTGCCTAGACTTTGAAAAGCACGCAGGAAATCAGGGAGGCAGGAACAGAAGACCTGTGTCTTGCTCCCACTCTTCTTTGCCAAAATGCCACCCTCCCTTCCCCTCATAAAAAAAAAAAGGCATCCAGCCCCAAAATTCCCACTTTATTAGATTTTACATCACTCCAGTGAGCACAGGTATTTATTGCATCAACATGGCAAGTGTCTAGCAGCCTGTCCCTCGGCAAATACACAGAAAGAGCACAAATAGAGGAGCAATCTCCCTTATGCTCTTCTCCTGAAACGTTGGCACTGCAGTAAAACACTAACAGTCATATTTAAAAACCTATCAGGGTTGTTATGAAGGGAAGAGAAACAACAGAAATTCCTGAAGCTGGACATAGAACTTCTAAGGTGGACGTAACACATCGTGTCTTGAAAATTAAGTCCTTGGATGTTCTTTTTAAAAGGGTCACTGCCTCTCCTGCTTCCAGCCAAAGGGGAATAGAAGCAGGGAAGGGTGGGATGCCTTGGCACAGGCCCAGCAGTGGCAGAGCAGAGAAGAACTCAGATCTCTGACTTCCATCTCACTTTATTTCCTCTGCAGCAGACGCATTATCTGCTAAAGAGGGAGTGGGCTCATCCAGTAACTGGTCCTGCCTTAATCCAGCAATCTGCATTTTATATTTCTTTACAGTTCTAACAGACACAGTGTAAGATGCCCAGCTGAAGGAGAACACTCTTTTCTCTCCTTTTGAAAAGCAAATGATCCTTGCATGATCTGCAGTTACTGTATTAATTATGAAAACAGCTATTTACTTACCATTTTTCTCAACCACTCTAAAAGTAAAACCATTTAAAGGCTGGTTTGGTTTCAGTGCCTAAGAGAACTGCCCCCGAGGAATCCCAGCCACTGAATGGCTTGAAAATGCCCTTGTAAATTAGCAAGCCTTGCACAAACACTGCTGGCAAATTCAATCATCTCTGTGTCGTGCTGCATTGTTATCTCCTGCTCGCTTCAAGAGCTGAAGTTCATTCTTCCTTAATTCCATGTAGGCTACTGAGATGATACGAATGACTTTGCTTAAGTGGCACTGACTCTATTAATATTTAACTACAGAGAATAATAAAAACAGAGCAAAAAGGCTTAGGAATTGAACTGGCACTGGCACGGCGCTTCCTCCTGCTCTCTGGTTTTGAAATATCTATTATCTCCTCGGCAGTAGTTTTCCATTGAAAAAAAAAGCCTTTGTAATTGTGTTTAATGTAGAGCTATTAGAGGAAAGGAATGTAAAAGACTGAGGTTCAGGCCACAGTAAATCTAATGTCTCTCAGCCCCTATGGGCTCTAACAGAATTAACCAGGGCCAGGACTTCCAAAACAGATGTCTCTGCCCAGGCCCAGTTATTGGCACCTATTACAGATGTTGCTACATCAACCCTTTCAGAAATCAGAGCCTTGACAGACCTTGAATCAAACACCATTTCTTATTTATTCTTTCATTGTTTGCCCCCCAAATGACAAGAAACTAAGAAAAAGGCTCAAAACTGTAATATCACATCTACTCTTCCAACAACAAAGGTAACAACAGGATCTGAAACCATCCTGTGAACCTCACGTCAGAAATAGCTGATCAGGTTCCTCCTGTAGACCTGCATTACACCTGCAAGCAGCCATCTGAGAGAGCCAACTGCATAGCTAAAGGAGGAAATATTACACTGCAATATTTACTCTCCATCTTTTATAAAATGTTCCTTAAATTTTAGACTTCATTGTTATTTTGATCATAACATAAACGTACCGCAGCGATTAGTGTGATTACAGAAATATTTAAATGCCTGAGGTACTACTATATATTAAATATATATAGAGAAAAAAGGCTCAATTCATATTTTTTGTCCATTTAAAAGATTAGGAGACAGTTTCAAATTCTACAGAAGATAAACTGCTACACAGCTTTTCACTCTGGCAGGATTAAAAACGTTAACTCTCAGTGGAGCAGTGAGGATTTAATTAAAGTTTGCAAATGAGGTGTTTCCAATATTTATACAGGAAGGTGAAAGCTACACAGAGTAACTCTTACTACAGCATTACAACTGTTAGTCTCTGACAGCCTATTAATATTTTCCCAATTTCATTCCCTAAGCTGCAGTAACTCTAATATTCTTCTCAGACATATTACAAACTTCCTGTCTTTTCTGTTCTTTTAGTTTCATAAACTCAAAGCAATTGGTGATGTCTATATTTGTATAGGTAAGTAAATGTTCTTTAATTCTGGAGCAATCCCTTCTTGCCTGATCAGTAGAAATGACTAAGCAACAGTTGGGATGAGAAGTAGAGCTTCAGTTGGCTGCCCCTCCCACAGCTAATATTTCAGCCTTAATGAAGTTAGTCATCTTACATTAGATATAATGGTGCCAGGCAAATTGTGAATGATGCCAATAACTTGTGCAATTTTCTGAAAAGCCACTTCAGCTGTTAAATTGTCCTACTTCTTCATTCTTCTGATGGTGCTAATGGAATAATTTGAAATTAAGGCAAGCTAAAAGTATAAATAAGATATAAATAAAGTGGAGTATTTTGCTGTAACACGGGAGGAGGAGGAGGATGTCATTCCTGGGTCCTGATCTTACAAGCACTTAACAAAGCCACATTTTTACTTACATATGACATTCAGTCACATTGTAAGGCAAGATTCTTGTAACACACAGAACTGGAGTAGATTAGTGTATCAGAAGAGGAGAAAATGGAAATGGATAATTTGCTCAAGCAGTGGGCCCACGTGAACCTCACGAGGCTCAACAAGGCCAGATGCAGGGTCTTGTACCTAGGTCAGGGTGGCCCAGGCTGGGGGTGAAGGGCTGGAGAGCAGCCCTGGGGAGAAGGACTTGGGGGTACTGGGGGTGAGGAGCTGGGCAGGAGCCCCCCCAGCCTGGGCTGCCCCCCCAGCAGCGTGGGCACAGGGCAGGGAGGGGATCCTGCCCCTCTGCCCGCTCTGGCCCCTCTGCCCCACTCTGGGGAGACCCCCCTGCAGTGCTGGGGCTGAAAAAAAATCCACATGATATTGGGCTGAAACCCAGGAAATTAGATTAATTTATTGCTCTGACCAGTATATATTATAAAGCAAATGAGAATTTCAAAGGATTTATTAATTAGATGACAATAATCCAATGAATCAAGTATTATGGTATTCATTTTAAATAGCATTAAACTTTGGCATGGACAGCCCAAGTGACATACCCAAGAGTCTAGAATATAAAACAATGGTAAAAACCAAACTTGGGCATCTTAGTCTCTTGAAAGCTAAGAGCTGAGACTTCAATTTTCTATTATGAAGAATATAGTCAGGAAAGATGTATGTTCTATACATGGAGGAGGGCTTTTGACCATCACAGATTTAAATGAAAGTGCAGTAAAGAACCAAAACTCAGTGAGGACCAACAAGAAGACCAAGCCTGGAAAACATGGAGAGCAAATAAGTTTTACCTGTGAAAGTGTGATTTACTTTTTAACAGAGACAAGAGCCTAACGTGGACTGGAGGTGGCACGGAATCATTACAGGAAATTACAGGCAATATTGGGATTATTTTGATAGGAGACATTTGCAAAACGAGGTGGGAGATGCTAATTGAGATGCAGAGCAGGCAGAGGCAGATGACACAGGTTGCAGTCAATGGGAGGTTTCCACAGCTGCCCGGCCAAGTGCTGGAATCCATTAAATTGGATTAGAAAATGTCACCAGTGCAGCAGCCAGTCAGAGTCAGTTTACAGTAATTTGGCACGGGGGAGAGGTCATGTTTCATTAAGATTAGTCTTGTTTCCCTCTAACCCAGTTCCCGGAATACCACACAGTTCCAATTTTCACAACTTGTCAGGTCTCTTTGATGCACCACTGTCATTTTCAATACTTGTCCACAGCCCATATTTTTGCTGCAGCTACGCTTGCAGGAATGTAATTCCATCTCCCACAGGGCATCTATCACTTCAGCAAGCAGGCAGAGCTTCCAGATTCCAAACGTCTAAACCTAGATCACCACAGAGCTCTTTACGAAGCAGTGGAGATGCTTTATCTTGTTTTGTTATCCTTGCAGTCTTCTCCATTCTGTTACACCCTGGATGTTCACCACTGATCACTGGATGCTCACATATAAGTCTAGTGAGCATCTTTGTTGTCCCTCTACACTTTCTGAGGACATACACTAAAGCATTCTACCACGAAGCCACCAATCCTAAACCAAGCAGTCTCTGTATTTTAATTCTTTCATGCAAAAGAAAGCAGCTGAAACACAGCATTTTTAATATTCTTATTTTCTCAGCACCTGTCTTAGCAGCTCTAGCTCCCTCCTGGCCAGCTCTTCACCTGTGAGAATCATGAGTAAAGCAGCACTACTGAGCAACCTTTGCTTCACTGTGAAAAGAGAGAATGAAATGCATATGGCACAATAAAGAACATTTTCTACAGGCTTCCTTTCCAAATGCAGCCAATTTTTCTTCTTACTGATCTATTATGCCCAATATCTGAGCCTTCAGATACAAAAAGTTATGGAGTGTAACACTAAGCTAGAGGTCTGAATTTTGGAAAGCAATGATCACCAAAAAAGCCTCAAAAATTGAAATTGAACGTAAGAATATTTAGACCCTCCCAGTGTCAGATGTTCTCATTACTTGACGTGGCACAAAGGAACTTCTCTGGGGCTCACACACATGGAAGGGCACATAAAATGTTGTCCAAAGATGAGGGATGTGTTGGAGTGGTACAATGCCCTGCAGGAGAGGACTTTGGTCTAAGGTTTCACCTACCTAATTTTTCTTGAGGTTTTCTCCTGTTCCCTCAAAACTGTACCCAAACACCTTCCACATCAGATGGATTGTAACATGGAACTGCTATTCCTCAGGACAACAGCTCTCTACAGAATAACCTGGCTGTGAAGTAGATTTTCCCTGGCTATTTACTGGTTAATAACATAGAGCACTATATTAAATACATGGATGGAAAAATGCTTGGACAGCACAAGGCCAGGCAGACCTCAATACTCAGAGTAACAGCCAAATGTATTAATTAAGGATTAATTTAAAAGTCTGAGATTAGCAAAATTAATCACACAGTGCAGAAAGACTTCATAAGTAGATAAGAAAAATTATATAGGGAAAGGGGATGAGGCTGCAGTGCCATTAGCTGCTCATTAAGTTAGTTCTTACCAAAGGAGTAAACCCAAAGTATGTGTGTGTAGTAGCTGAGACATGAAAAGCAAGCAGTGTTACAAGTGACCACAGACCCCAGGTGAGGACCAGGGACATTCTCAGAGAGTTGGGGTTGTTCAGTCTGGAGAAGAGAAGGCTCCAGGGTGACCTTCTTCCAGCCTTCCAGTACCTGAAGGTGGCCTACAAGACCACTGAGGATGGACTCCTTACCAGGGCTTGTAGTGGTAGCGTGAGGGGGAATGGCCTCAAACTGGAAAAGGGGAGATTCAGATTAGATGTCAGGATGAAATTCTTCTCTGTGACGGAGGTGAGACACTGGCTCAGGCTGCCCAGGGAAGCTGTGGATGCTCCATCACTGGAGATGCTCAGGACCAGGCTGGATGGGGCTTTGAGCAACCTGGTCTAGTGGGAGGTGTTCCTGCCCATGGCAGGGGTGTGGAACTAGATGATCTTTAAGGTCCCTTCCCACCTAAACCAGTCCATGATTCTATGTTGCATTTCTCCTAAGAATGATGGTGTTGCAAAAGAGAAGAGTCCTAAGAGAAGAGCCTAAGACACATTTTATTTACAGAAAGGTGACATGTGAGACCAGGAAGGGCACTAGGATTAGTTCTGTTTTCTCTAACTGTGGGTCATAAATCCCTTCAAGGTCATATAAAGGTTAAAAAAGAGAGCTGTCAGTGAGCAATGGCTAAATCCCTGCAGGGCTGGCAAGCAAAGAGAGACTACTATTACTTACTCCCATTTCTGCACTTCCAAGAAAACTTCAAATTACCGTTAATTGCTGGAAACAGTTCAGCTCCTTCAAAATAAGGAAGTCAATAAGCAGAGTTGTTTTCCACTCTGCTGTCCTGGAGGGACTGGTTAACTCTGACTGGCCGAGATGGCACAAAACCAGAGGAGCTGAAAGAGCCTTTAACTTTCAGAAAGTTGGCTACATGTCATCATTCAAGGAAAAGACCTGGGGAGAGATGACAAGGCAAAGAGCCCATTGTCCCACAGCCATTCCTCTGGGCAACTGGGTCTTTCTGAGAAGTTCCTGTGTCCACTGCCACGTTGCCATCCCCTCAACCTGTGTTTGGCTGTGCTGGTCTCATTCCACTCAGTGCAGAGATCTCCAGGGGACCAGGTTCTAACTCCCACGTTACTAACAAGCTTCCTTGTAAAGGCAGGATATTTTTTAAATAGAGCAGTAATCTATTTGTTTCCTCATGCAGCCCCACAAACAGTCACAGGGGCAAAGAGCAGGGACAGAACTTAAGGAGAAGGAGCCACTGAATCACTGCCTCAGGAGAGAGGGGAACAGAGCTGGGGGACACAAGGCCAAAGATGAATTGCTAACTAGAGCACCAGTCTGGAAGGCAGAAGGACAGAGGGTGTCAGGGAAGCACTGTACCCATCTGGGGTAGAGCAGGACAGGGTGAGTCACCAAGAGAAATGAAGAACAAGCCCCTGACTCGATGCCAATGAACTCGATGTGATGCAGGCAGCAAGGTTTCCAAGAAGAATGTTTTCCAGTGGAGAATGTTTTCCAGAGGAGAGTAAGAGTACATCAAAGGAGACCAAAACCAAGTCCACAGTCTGCTTCCCCTCCACGTCCAGATCTCCAGCTGATTTTACAGGGAGTTCTGAAGACTCACTGACAGTTGAAGCTTCCTAATAACAGCAAGAAAATCCTGTGTATGTATTACATCTAAAACACATTACCCTCAAAAAGAGGTAAATTCTTTCAGTTGCCAAGCCAAGCATTCAAAAATATCCCAGAGAGTCCTTGTCTGCTGTTCCTTTTCAAAGTCATCCTGTGCAATGAATGAGGCAGGGCCTCAGTGGATGGTGACCATGAGGGAAGGAATGACTAAAACATCATCATGCACTTCTAACATCATAATATTTATGTAGGTGTATATGGTCCAACCATTCCATCCCTCCCACAAGGACCTGGAAATAAAACAGCTTTTCTGCCACAGCAATCCTTGCATGTGAACTACGTTTGTTTTGAAGAGGGGAAAAGAAGGAGGTGAAGAAGTAACACCAAATTTCTATCTCAGTGAGGCTTGTCTAAGCAAACGAAGAAGGTAAAAAGTAGAGGTGCCAATGGATTGTGTGCACACACTTTTTACAACTGTTACAGGAGTTACACAGTAAAAATACTTTTAAAACGTGATTAAAATAATGAAATTTTCTCATCTGGATGATCCCTTGCTTGGTTTTCACATGTTCCTTGATTGTTGACTTGAGTCAACAGTTTTTTGTGTGCTTAACTTGAAAATAGAGGAATGAATAACATGATACCCTATAAGAATCTAGAATATTATATCTTGATAGAAAGAAATTTTACTTAGAAAGTAATTTCTTACAAGCAAACGGAGAAGGTAAAAAGTAGAGGTGTCAATGGACTGTGTGTGCACACACTTTTTACAGCTGTTACAGCAGTTACACAGTAAAAATTCTTTTAAAAACTATTAAAACATGATTAAAATAATGAAATTTTCTCATCTGGATGATCCCTTGCTTGGTTTTCACATGTTCCTTGATTGTTGACTTGAGTCAACAGTTTTTTGTGTGCTTAACTTGAAAATAGAGGAATGAATAACATGATACCCTATAAGAATCTAGAATATTATATCTTGATAGAAAGAAATTTTACTTAGAAAGTAATTTCTTACTTAGAAAGTGATTTCTAAGCAGGCTGGAATAAAGGCTCCCTGTTATTTCATTCTGCTGACAGCACAGTTTGCAGTTTTAATTCTGAAATTCTCACTAAGATAAGGAAGATAAATAATGTCTAAAATTCCTCCTTCACCACATCCATAGCTGAAGGAAGCTGAAGAACACATTCAGAAAACTAGAAGCACAAAATGTATGCCTGCAAGTTCAAGCAAAGAACTCTGAAATAGAAAATTAGGTTTACACTTCCCACACGTCAGATTAAATCCCATGAAAATCAGATTCCATTTTTCCCCTTTGAAAACACTATTCATAGTCTGGTTTTAATCCAACAGAAAGAAGAAATAAAAAGAGAAGAAACTGGATATTTGCCAACTTTAGCCATTATTGGGGAGCTTGGCATCTAGTTGCAATGTTTGATATACACTCAGAAGAGCCCAGGAGAGGAGAAATAGGAAGTTCTGTTGCTTACAGCTCAAAACATACAGAGCATGGAGTGCTGGAACTTTAGTAGGAGCAAAATTAAATAGAGAGACTCCTGCCACTGAACAATCTTTGTCTAGATTAGTTATTAACCTCTTGCTAGGACAAGTGCTACTTCATCTTTAAGAAATGTACAGGACTAGAGGACCATCAGTACCTCTCTGTATTTACTCCCATGACTACAGCACATCTTCTCTGTTTTGGGTGTTTCCATGTTAGGATGATTTTCAGTTGTAGTATCTTGGATCCTCAGAGAGCTATAGAGGTACATGATAATGAATTTAAATAGACTAAGTGGTGATTCCTGTGGGGAAAAAGGCTCAGATTGCTGATCAAGGAGAGAGGTTCTAACTCCTAAGTTACTGAGTGTTTCACCTCTGTGCCTCAGCTTCTCTGTAAAACTGGAGTAAAGAGCAAACACCAGGACTTGCAAAGAAAAACAAAACACCTACTCACTCCCAGGGTCTACTGCTTTCCAACACCAAGTCTGGCTAAAGAAACTCATTTCTGAGTGCAGTTTTCAGAGAAGTTGAACATTTTTGTGCTTGCTTGGTTATTTAATACCTTAGCCACTGTGCTGCCATTGTTTTTAATGAGGTACTGTATTTTTAAGTATTAATCAGAGGCTCACTGTGTATCTCAGAGAGAGGTACCTCTTGTTACTTTATGCATCTCAAGGAGTTAATCACTGTCAAGTGGTCAAATACTCTTGTAATCAGCCTAGTAAAAAATAAATCATAGCTATAAATCAAGGCTTAAATAAAGATATTGATTCCCCCATTCTGTGCTCATGCTGCTCTCTTCATAAACTGTGATAGGCATTGCCATAATATAACCACATTAGAAAACTTTTGGAAATTATATGATGACACTACATAGCTTGGCTAATATAAAACAATGCTTTCAGAGATGAGAAACACACCCACAGTTCAGCTTTAATCCCCCTGTGTTAGCTACTACAGCTTCTGTTATATAAAATCAGCCTTGTTTGTACTGCTCACTTGCTTTACAGAAACAATAAATGCAGGGATTACCCCCCAAATAATTTTTATTTGACTTTAAGCCAGTTCAAATGTCTGTATGACCAAAATGAACAATGACTTTTACTGGATTAATCTCCAGCTGAAGGAGGCACAGCACGTCCAGCTCTGCCTGGGGACGTGGGCTGCCTCTTCTGCCATCTGCTTCTCAGCAGGGAGACCAGAGGACTGCTCTGCCAGAGGGAATTCCTTCCCCAGGGCTGATATTTGCCAGCCACACCCCCAAACTGATGCTTAAGGGAGCAGCAGGGAGCACTCTCAGCACCCCTGGCTCAAGGTGAAGCCCCTCTGCATCACCTTCATCCACACTCTTCTCATTTTTCACCTCTAGCAACAGAGCCAGCCCTTCTGTTTCACTGTGATGCATCTGGCTCCCCAGCACAAAACAGGCTTTAAAAAAAGCAAGCTATACCTCGCAAACCTGGAGATGAAGGTTTTACATAGTGCAAGCAAACAGCACTGCCAAATTAAAATAGACACCAAGTCAACCCTGTGAAATCTTGTAATCTCTGCTTACAGAGTTGTGAGGCCACACAGGCATGAATTCTGCACCTTCCCCCACTTCACGAGGCTCCACAAGGGCAACTTCCATCTCCAGCTACTCTGGCATGGGTTTCAATGTGCTGGGGAGCTCTAGCTGCAAACAATCCCTGTCAGCAAATTGTTTCCAGGGTGCTTTGCCTAATCCAGGCTGGTTATTTGGTAATCTTCAGTTGGATACAAATAAAAACTGCTATGTCTGTGATCCCTGGTACATGAACAACTTCTCACAGAGACCTCACCTTCTCCACCACATCAATACACCTCTACAAACGTCACATCAATAAACTCTGATCTGCTTGGAGCACCTGAGAGTGAATTCTTTCCCTCCCCTCCACCCTCCTTCAGGGTCAGAAGAGGTTTAAAATAGTTTGGAGCTGAGTTTTTGTTACCTATCAACTAGATGTTGCCAACTCAACAGCTAATCCTTTGCAATTCTCCAGGATGCCAAGGGAATTAAAGGAAGAAGATTTACTATTTGAGATTCAGATCAACTTTTCTAGCACTGGTTTGATGCTGCTGTAGATAAAGCAAAGTTCCAAGTGCAGTTATTGCTGAGCAGTGCTCACACACAGCCAAGGCCTTTTCTGCTCCTCACACCATCCCACCAGCAAGCACCTGGGGGGGCACAAGAATTTGGGAAGGGACACAGCCAGAGGTTTTTTCTAGACCATATGATGCCATGCTCAGCAATACCAGCTGGGGGAAGAAGAGGAAGGGGGTGATGTTTGGAGGGCTGGAGTTTGTCTCCCCACGGGGGAGGAGTGAGAGAGCAGCTCTGTGGTGCTTAGATGCTGCCTGGGGTTAAACCATGACAGAAATCAGGAAGAGCAGCATAATTGGCAAGGAAATTAATAATAATGGAGAAATAACAATGGAAAACAGAAGTGGCAAATGAACAAAAATCAAGCCTAGAGAAAGGAAGAAAAGAAAGAACATTGAGACATTGAATCATTGCCATCCTCACACACTGCAGGGGCCAGCTCTTCTATTGGCTTTTAATGAAGGAGGAACCTCACACAGTAAGCTGAAACAAAAGGACTACAGCACTTTTCCCCACAAAACATACCAAATTTATCATCTAGAGTGTTATCAGTTGTGTAGAGAGCAATGTGTATGGCACTGAGTGATGCAGGTGAGAGCTACCTGGTAACTCATCTCTTTCATATTTGATTTCTCAGCTCGTGCCAGAGAGCCCATGGCCTATTCTTTTCATGTCACACTCTTTAGTCTTTTGTGAAATATTGAAGGAATTGCTGCTAAGTTCTCCTGTCCCCATTTGTCTCTGGAGGGTTATTGACTTTGGTTCTGTCTAAGGGTTCTTTCTTCTAAGATAAAACCCTAGAGGTCTCAGTGAAAAGGAAAAAAAAGGCTGAACAGAAGCTTCCCAGTTTTCATTTATAGATACAAAGGATATAAAAAATGACTTAGCTTTTGCTTGCTGGCAACGGGTGCTGCCTACACAGTCCTGCATGCCCAGGAGAGCAGCTGAAGCTGCAGACTGGCCAGTCTCCAGCTGTGCACACACAGGTCAGCACCTACAGCCTTCCAAATGCAGCCTTGTCCTACACGTGGCTGGGGGAATGGGCACTGTGTGCTTTCATTTCAGTGTCTCACTCCTCCTGCTCCCCTCCAAACCTGGGGACACGTCTCATTCTCCAGTGGACTCACTCAATTTGGAAGGTTTGGATTTCTCCATGAATCATGGAACACAAGTGGTTTCTTAGCTGGTGAGAAAGCAAAGGCAAAACCAAGCCATGAGTACTATGACCTTACTATAAACACCCTTACAGGGGCACAGTGATTGCCACAATTACAAAATCTAGAATCCTTCCTCTTAGACCCAAAAATACATTTATCACACAAAAGAGCAAAATGCAGCTGTTTGTAAAGTGACCAGCCAAAGAAATGCACAGAAAGAGTTCCTTCCATTTGCTGGGACAAAGTGAAACATTTGTGGTTTCCCTAGGTCAGAATTCAAGAATATATATACTTAGTCCTGCTATCAGATCAATATCATTAGACTCCAATGAAGATGAAAGCCACTTACTGAAAATATAAATTACCTTTTACCATCAAGATTTCAAGTTATATTAAAAGAGCATTCTTATCTTCCCCTTCCTTCAGTCAAAATGGCATTTCCAACAATAGCTCACATGAAATATAATTTAAGCAATGAATCAGAGACTGAAACATCAATCCATTAAGCTCCCTTTTTCTCAGCCAGTGTAGGGGTGGAGGAGTTCAAACTTTATTTAGTATGTTCAGATGAAGATAGCACAATGTCATCACCTGTCATTCCAGCCTCTCTCCAGATCTGCCCTGGAGGGCTGTAACTTCCCTGCCCAGTGTAGAGCCTGGAATCCAAACTGTTCTCTGGGGCACTGGGGTGAGATTTGGAGAGTCATGGATTATCTCAGGTTGGAAGGGAGCCATAAATATCATAAAGTCCTCCTCCCTGCTTCTGACAGGGCTACCTAATCCTAAACCACACAAACCAGAGCATCATCCAGCTGTTCCCTGAACTCTGCCAGGCTCAGAGCCATGATCACTCCCCTGGGAAGCCTGTTCCAGTGACTGACCACCCTCCCAGGGCAGAGCCTTTTCCTCCTGTCCAGGCTGAACTTCCCCTGCCACAGCTTCATCCCATTTCCTCGTGTCTTCCCACCCAAGGAGATCAGCACCTCCCTCTCCACTGACCCCTTGAGTCTGTACAACCAGGATTTCCCTAGGGAAAATTCAAATGTTACATTCCCCATGGCTGGTGACTGGCCAGCTCTCTAGTCTACCCAGAGCTCTTTGTAAGCCCCCCTGAGGGACTCCACAGCTCCTCCTAGTTTAGCATCAGCTAAAGGTTTAAGACCTGGCTGACCAAGAACAGCCACCAATCACCACTTTCCCTAGGAGTCTCTCTGTTTACAAACAACACCTCTAGAAGGGAACCTTTCTCACCTGGCTCTCCAAGTACCTGCACCAAGAAATTATCTTCCACGTGCTTCAGAAATTTCTTGCACCCATTTGTGTCCACTGTTGATACTCCCAGTTGATGTCTGGGAAGCTAAAATAACTCATAAGGCCAAGGGCAGGTGATCTAGAGACCAACTTGATCAATTCCTTGGAGAATAATTCATCAGTGTCATCATCTTGGCTAGACAGTCAATAGTAGACTCCCACACCAACATCCACTTTTGCTTTTTTTAGTATAAAGTCATTTCAAACGTGCTCCCAGTGCACTCAGCACAGTGGAGCAGACTGAAGGACCTCACTAACACACTGTCCCTCCAACACTGGCATGTCAGCCCCAGGCTTATCCCTAGGAAGCCTGGTGTTATCCCTTTCCCCCTCCAAATCTAGCTTAAAGCTCTTCCAGTGAGCCCTGCTTACTCCTGTGCAAAAAGCCTTTTCTCCCTGTGAGAAAGGATCATCACAAAAGCAACCAGAGGAACATGGCAGAACTTCCATGAGAGCCTACCCATCTCATAGGTAGAAAGATGCCCCCAAGATGACACCTGAACCACAACCAGGGGCTGACACCAGGTCCTCTGGATCTCAGACCAGTTCCAGCCATAAGCAAGCTATTCTTGTCTGCTGCTTACAGTAAATTAATTCCCTAAAATCCAACTGATGCAATGCTTTTGATAAAGACTACTGGACCCTCACTAACAAAAAGCCATGATAACTCACTTCTCCTCAGAACAGACATCAAGTTAGGTTTGGAGACCCAAAGTTGAATTAATTAGCAACAGCTTTAAGTGGAAGACTCTTGAAAAGCAGATTATAAACAGAAAACTATCACCACTTGTAGAAAAGCATGGAAGCACTTTGTGAACTGCAGCAGTGGAATCTCTGAATGGGTTCAGTTAATGAACACCAAGGAGCTGGAGGGAGCTCACCAGCAAGAGAAAGGAAGCTATGTCTCAGAGATATTTGAAAGCCTAACCTAGTACTCAACCAGCCCAAACATCTCTATTCCTGAGCAAAGAAAAAAGTTGTCCTAATTAAAGGATGTTTTGTGCTTTTTTCAGTGTCTCAGGAGATGTGGGAATACATCCTTAGGAAAACCTTCACATCAGAAATCCCATTTTGTTTTCCACCAGGGTGATTTTCCATTGCTGACATGCTCACACTCTGCATATACTAAGGCACATGAATAAATGAAAGCAGCAAGTCAGCCTGTCAGATATTTCAAAAAGTACCAGGGGTAATGATTGGTGGAGGGTGAGTGGACAAAATCTGTTTGTTCAGCAAACTTGATTTTAGCTGAGGACCAATGAATATGTGCACAGCATGAACACACCAAAAGTTCACCAGGCTCAGAAATATAAAACAAAGCCAAACTCTGGGACAGGGCTCAGCTCCACCTCTGACCATGAAGGAAGAAGCATCACAGTTATGCTGAGGGATGGCAGAGCTTCAGTTAGCACATTGGCTTGGACTTGTGAAATGCTAGCAACAAAACCATCCACAGCTAAAGCTTCAGGGGAGGACAAGAGTCTCCACAAACACAACAGTGCAGCCTGGAAGGTGAGATGGAAATCAGCCAACCAAACAAGATTATGTACAGTTAAAAAGAGAGGCATTAACTCTGTGAAACAGCATTTTAGTCTGCTAAATTGTTCTACGGCTGATAAGCTGGCACTTGGAGGAGTTTAAAGTCCCATGAGGAATTTCTTGGAAAGTTACTGTAAACTTTGTGTTCTCTACAGGTCCACAGGAAGACAAGAAAACCCCTGTAAGATTCAGCCTCCAAATTCTCCCTCACACAGGGAAGGGAGCTGAAATTCAGTGTGGTTTATGAAACTCTTGATAGAATTTTCAGGAGACTCTGTATGAACACTCACACAGCATCAAAGGCACGTGCCCACCTTCCCTACTGGTTTTCTACCATGCATGGCAGCCACACCACCATGGAGCCTGAGCAGCTGCCTGCAGGCCAGTGTCCCACCACCAGTTACCTTCTCAGCAGCTTCACCGCCTCGGGAGGTGATGTTTCTCCTCGTTTCCCAAACTCTCCCTGGAGCTTCTCATCCTACTAGCCCATTGGAGACCGTTCCACAGAGCTGCCTGGACCCCACCACAGCATCCACCCTGTGGAGGAAACACAGATTGAAAAACTGTGATGCAGTTACATTTGTAACATTTAATTAATTACATTTGTCAATTTAAGTCATTCTTCCAGAGATGTTATTTGAAGACATTGGGGGAGAACAACTCAAGTAGACTAAAACATGGTACAGAGCTGACACTGCACTACCTGAAAAAAAGAGTGGAGCTTGTAGGATTATAGTGCCCCCTTAATGTACTTGTATGTATAAAATAAGTTAATTCAAGAGGATTTTAAAATACAAACACAAGCAGAGATTTCCAAGGCAGTAATGGGTCAATAATGTGATGACCCAATGTTGCCCATTTGGCAGTAATGGGAAGGGTGGGTGGGTGTCACTCCTGTAGCAGCAGCACCATACATCATACAGAGTCTGGTGCTAGAAATTCCATCCTTCCTGGTCATTAATGACAGTGAAACATGGACACCTCGAGGGCAAGGTATTCCAGCTTTGGAAACTTCCTTTAGGGTGTTATATGCACGTTGTGATGAAAAATAAAATGGGACAATAGTTTAACATTAATCGCACAGATAAATTTTCTCAAGTTATAGCCTGGATATGCCACACCAAATTGCTGCTTCAGTCAATGAATAAATAAACTTCAGGAATAAAAATCACACGTATAATGAAAGCATTGAGAAGAATGAGGAACAAAACAAGCCTTTTATTTCCAATTTTTTAAAAACCATTGCTCGTTTATTACAGAAAAATAAATTTGACTGTCTCTTGTTTCTGACAAAACACAACTGAGGAAATGGTGGCTCCAGATAACCCAGAAGTCACTGATTCTGTTTTTCAAAGACCTGCCTGCTTTCTATTCCTTTGGCCTCGGCTGCCTAGCAACCTCCACAGAGCTTTCTTAGTCTATACTAATTCTGGAGAGTTTTCATTTATATATTTATTTATGAGAACGTCTAGGAGGAGGATGCAGAAACAAAGAGCTGTTTGTTCCTTCCTTCTCACCCTGGACTCCAAACGTGTCACCTCAGTGGCTCAGAGAAGGACACAGCCCTTGGTTTTGCCAAAGGAGGTGCCTACCCCCCCTTGGCATTGCTTGGGAACTCAGCAAACCCCACCTGCCCTCAGACAGCAGCCGAGTCCCTGTAGGAAGCTCCTGATGAAACAGGCACTGATCCTTCCTGCCCTCCCTGGAGCTTCTCTGGGAAGCTGTTTCACCCTGCCACACGAGGTGGTTATGCAAGGCTCCTGTTTTCAGGCAGCCTGGAGCTTTTACTTGATGTGAAGACAAGAGGTTGTGCTGCTGTGCTGGGTGACCAGCAGCTTCTGCATCATCCAGGCACTGGAGGGAAGGCTGAAACATAACAAACCACTATGTCTGGAGAGACAGCAACACACCTTGATCACTCCATTACACTCCTTTCTAATTAAGCTGATCTATTTTGTCATTCAGGAACACACACAGAGAAACTGGGACAGAACATGAACATGAAAACAGAGCCCATAACTTTCTGTTTCTCACACATGACAACAACTGTAGGATTATGGAAGTGTTTGTAATGGAAACCAAAAATGTGCAAAATGATCCATTAAACGGGAGGGAGAGAGTTACTGGGAGTAAACAGAGAGCTGAGATCTCTTTTTCTATTCATGGCCATGCTAGAACCAATTTTCTAAGTTGCTTTACCTCTGTCATTCTAAACAATGCCATTTATTTTTAGTTGCCAGCAAATCCCTCAGTTTGCACTCCTGACAGTTATTGTGATACAAATACATTCCAAGCATCCTCCAAAATTAAGTAGCTGCTTACTGAGAAGCACTTTCCCCATATAGATGTTCATTTCTCACCAAGTATCATTATTAAAGCAAAAACTGAGTATCATTTCCCTCCCTTTCAAATTATCATCATGATTACAAATACTCTGCACTGTTAAGCCAAGATTTCTGGAAATAAACCTAAGGAGAAGTACCCGAAACAGACTTACACATCCCTGTTGTCACTTCTTTCATGAGAAGTCTGTTTTTAATAAGTTCAAGAACGTGCAAATAGACAACAGAAGAGCAAGACTTTTTTTGCCTTTTTTTTAAAAAAAAACAACCCTGTTCTAACAGGCTTTCCTACAGAATTAATAAAACAGGAATTGTGCCAAAGCAGCTACCAAAGGAAATCCTTTGGAAATGAGCAAAAGCTAAAGAAAATGAAGTCTCTTGAGACATATGAGAAGATAAGCTGCAAGCAGTCTGATTCTCAATTTCAAAGGCTATAATTAGGGACTAAATCTATTACATTTACCCTGGAAAATCTCACCTGCCATGCACCTATGCTACAAAAGAAGAGGTATACCAAAAAGACTGATTTTGGCCATTTTCCTCCCTCCCTCTGCTCCTCAAAGGAAAACAGAGAGGTGCAAAACATCTTAAGTTTTTTGGATAAAGACTAGAACAAAGTGAAAAGTTAAAGAAACTTTGGACAAAGGATGTTACAAGGAAAATGGAGTTTTAGTAGGAAAAAGATGAAAGCAATATTATGGGTAATAGAAAAGTAAAGTCTTTGCTTGAATAACTCACCAAGGAGAACTGCAAGAAACCTTTTGAAAACAAGCTGTCATGTCAATGCAATGCTCAGCTCCTCATTTCAACTGATTTTACTTCAGACTCAGGCCAGGAACTGAGCAAAATTGAGTCTCAAATCTTAAAGCATTTTTCCAAAAATGTATTACAGCAATAAGTAACACAGACTCATTGAAATGATAATCAGGCTTCAGCAACCCTTCTCAAAGCAGCTATTTTTTTTATAGATTGCAAAGGGAGGAAAAAAGCTGCAGGAAAAAGACTTATTAAAGAAAAAACAAACACAGTGGCATGTGCTACCATGACGACATAGTAAATTAAATCAGCAGAAGAGAAGAACCAGCTACACTGTTCTTGCTATTTTTAATGAATATCACTTCCAGGGTGCATTCAGGTGCTGACAGGATGTTATTTTAGATGCTCTGTGTTAACTGCTCCTGGCCCTAAGCTGCCATGCCAGAGCAGCACAGGTTTCTGGTAGATCCTCTCTCTTCTCTGCCTGCTCCTGTGGATACCCCAGGACATGTGGAATAGCATTAGAAGCTTTTATTTATGAGTCTGAATCACTTGCAAGCTGTTAGTAAAACTGTGAGTGAGCTCTGGGTATTTCCATGTTAGGTAACAAGTTAATAAACCAGGAGAACTGCAGTGTTGTGTCCATCTAAGACTTTCAACAGTCCCAGGGGGTACAGGGAACAAATGCTACTCCAGACAGTTTCTTAACCAAAGACATCTTTATACAAGTTCAGTACTGCTAGTAAATCTGGAGCAGTTAGGTTAAATCTGAGTAACTGCTGACTCACTGTGCAGCAAACCAGCTACTGGTGTTTTCTCGGGGATCTGGAAAGGTGTTCTTGCCAGTTTTAATTCCCTTCAGATGTTGACATGCTTTGCTGTTTCAGAGCTTTATTTTATTTTATATGCTTATCAGAACAGAACTTTTTTGCACTAAGGATTTGGCCAAACGTCCATAAATCTTGGTTATTTATTGCAAGGTTGTAATTACATTTTTTCCTGCTCTTTTAGCTCAGTGAAATCCTGAGTAAGGATTATTCTCCAGCAGGAGACCTATAATTTCTGTGTATATGGCACTTCTCATTTTTCTTCTTTCAAGAATGCCAGATGGAAACAAAACAAAGAAGGGTTGCATGTCTGGTATGCTAATATTTTTATACTTCTGCCTCTGAGTTAAGCAGATGGAGATTAGGTAATTCTGCATGGTTAGCTCTCCAAAACAAGTCAAGTTAAGGTAGAAATACCACTTCCTAAAATAACATCCTCAACTTTTCTATGTGATCTGCTACAGCAAAGGATTCTGCTCATACACTTACATTATTGACTGGAAATGTTCTTGTCCCTCTAATCAATAAATGAGTTAATCCATGCTGAACAATCCTCTGGACTATTTGTCTTCTTCAGCTTAACTAATACAAAGCTGTGAGTGATTCATTTCAGAGCAACAGTGCAGCATGAAAAGCAGGTCTAGAGTCTTTTTAGAGTGAGTGTGTGTGTTTAGAAACACAAAATGGCATTAAAAATATTAATTAAAAATATCTTCCCCCCCAATATTCCCTCCCTTTTATGATCAGTTTTATTGACTACTAATAACAGCCTCCAGAGATTCATCTGGCAAAGGGCTCTTTAATTTCTTTTTTTTACTACGAAAGATTTGACCTGGTTTGTTCATCTCTAAATACACATTTCTGTGCTGTAGACACAAATCTGCATTTGTGTTAGCTTTCAAGCCTGCTGTGTTTGTACAACACAGGGTGACATTCACCAACAGAAAGAAAAGAGATGGGAGGGAAGAATAGTCGACGGCGTCGCCTCGCATATTAAACACAGCCCAAGAAATACAGGAGTGCCAACTTCAGCAACTGCTAAATTCAGGCTGCTTGGAATGGAACAGAGTGGGCCAGAGGGGAGAAAAGGGAATCTTGGGTGAAAAAACAACAATTCTTGTCTACAAAGCAAGGAGATGAGTGCTACTGAATCCTACCGAACTCCGTTATGCACTTGGATTTTCCCTCCTAGGCTGTCTGGTGCAGTTCCAGCTTAGCAGTAATTACACAGAGTTCCCCCACACCATCCTGTAGGACTGGCAAAGGAGCAGGCAAGGGTCATCAGCTCTGCAAAAAGGGAGACGTTCTCAAAAGAAAGGGCACCACAGACAACTTCAGAAAGCAATTTGGAGTTTCAGAGCCCCCTTTTAATCGCTGGGAGACTTCAGTTCATTTAGTTGTAAAGCATCAAAAAAAAAAGTTGGGCTTTCTTTTCAAAACTAAAACTAAACTCCTATTAATAGTTATAATAATTATTATAAAGTGGCTTATTCCTACTGTTCTAGGCAATATTGTTCTTCTGCTGGGTTAAATGTTACTGATCATTTCAGGAATCCCTTACCTACTTAATGCCCATTTCCTGGAGTTTTCAGTCATTAATTCAAAGTGAATTTAAGAAAATCAGTTTCAAAACCAAAGCCTGGAAGCCTGAAAGGAGCTACAGGGTGCCCCTACTCACCAGCTCATGTGGACACTTCCTAGTAATAACACATTCCCCAAATCAGAGAATTTCCATATACAGACTGTCCAATACACTAATAATGGAAAAGATCAAGCCCATCATTTAACCTCTTTTCTGGCCCTGGTACCCTCAAGGTACTCTAGCAGAAGGAGGTAACATCCCTTGCTGGTGTTAAAGGAAAAAATTCTTCCTTGAGGTATCAAACAGAAAGACTTTCAAAGACACCTGCTTTATAGCTGACAGATTTCCCTCAGAAGGATACAGAGAATATGATTTGTCTCATGCTAATGAAGAAAGTTGTTTGTCTTATATGTGTTATACCTGGGAGGATAATTCCAGGAAAGGAAAGTCTTCTCAGAAAGTCAAAACCTTACAGTCCTAAAGGAAGGGGATAGTGATGAACTGCATTCAGTAGGTACTGCAGAGGAATAAGTAAATATTCGTGCTCCTGCCAACTCAAAATCAACAGCAGAGCCCTCTTTACCCAGAATAACACAACTTCAGTTGATATCTTACTGTTTAACTTAATGAATCATTTGGCCATCCAGGAATTATCATCAAATCATAGAATGTTTTGGACTGGAAAGGACCTTTAAAGGTCATCTAGTCCAACCCCCAGGATCATACAATGATAATTGTTCTGCACAAACGTTCTGTTGTGAAATGAACAGGAAAGGGAAACTAGAACTCAGAGAGTTATACTCTGAAAGGAACTATGGCTTCACTTATCTGGTGGAAGGACAATGTGGGAATTACATTGAGTAATTCCAGTTCCATCAAGAGAGGTGGGGACTGAGTCCTGCTCACAGCCCAGCTGCACATCTCATAAACCACCCCCACAGTCATTATGATGATGCAAATTCTTCCTAAATTGCTCACATGACTGCCAGAGAGCAGCACACAGAACAGTTGGATGTTAAGACATTGCACATATTGTCCAGCACTCACACACAAAGCATGCTGTTTTCTGAATGGGTAAATTTGTGGTGAAACACACATTTTTAAGAAGAATATTAATAAAGTGTTGAGCTCTACTCAGTAATATCAACCTCAGAGAGCAAAATCCCCAGTTCCTGATTCTGAATAAGATCTGTATTGGGTCTAAAGGAACTCAAATCTTATTTTCAGCCTAGTAGGAAATTCCCCATACTATCAACACATCATCAGATGTGACACAAAACACATCCTCTGCTTATGCAAGGTACACAATTTTGAATTGATAGATCATATGAAGGTATATAGGACTTGGATCTCAAAGGGGGTTTTAGACACTATTTGTTAAACTAGAGCTTGTTGCCTTTTTCTGTAAGAGAACACAAGAGTGTGCTAAGGAAAAACACCAATAGGAACATCAACAATATGTCACCAGCTATTTACATGTATGATATCTAATTTAATTTCTAAGTTTATATATGAAAAGAGGTAAGTTTATATATGAAAAGATGATTTAAGGTGGAGACTGACCAGCAGGGACTGCTGCATAACTGATATTCCCTGCAGCATACTGAGTAGAAGCTTGTGTTCCTGGGAGGTGCAATGCACTGTTACCTGCCAGAGAACAGGGGATAATCCTGAAACTGTCACTGAAAACTGAAACACAGAACAAATCAAACAGCAACACACCAAAAAACCACAAACCCACACAAAAAAATCACTGTAGAGACATCAGAGATTAAAGGTCAAAAGTTTTTCATTAAGTGCCATTTCACTTTACCATCTGCAGTATTAATTTATATTGGCTAATTGAGATTATATCAGTAACACTTGCAGGAATGTCCTCATTTTTTTTCCCCTATTTTTATTCCACACTTAAATTTAATCTACTTTTTTTGTGCTAGTGCAATAATCCATGAAAATTCTGCTGAAGATAATTCAAAGTCTGGGGTAGCCACACATTTAAAAACCCTAAAGCCCACAAATCAAAGAAATCAGGCTGCCATCAGACTTCAGAAATGCAAGCTTGGAGAAAAATATGTTTATGACTTATCTTTGTTCTAAGATTGGGTTTAGTGGTTAAGAGAATATTAAATTCTCTCAGGAAGAATTTCAAACCACTTCTTTTTAGATCACTTTCTACATCTTCCCTGACACATTTCTGCCAACCTATGGCCCAGAACTCACAGCTGATGAGTTACAGGAACTGAGATCCTGATGCAATCCCATGGAGAAGTGTTTCCAACCTACCAAGATCCCAATGCAAGCCCATGGAGAGGAGTTTCCAACCTACCCAGCTCTCCATCTATTCTCTTGGCAGATGCCACACGTTATCAGCTAAGGTAGCTGAGAGAAATGCCGTTGACACCAAACTGCTATTTGCTCCAGCAGCAAAGGGAACAAGGACAGAACAGTTTCTAAACACCTCCACAGATGAATGCAGTCATCTGCATCAGAGGCAAGAAGCTTCTCACCCATTGCTGCTGCCTTAAGCTACACAGTTGCCCCATCTATAATGTCACCCATAGGGAAATATTTTGGGGCATTGAGAGGTCCTTCCTCCTAAATATATGCCATAAAACACTTTTTAAGGAACTACTAAATCAATTTATGTATTTATAATTCACTTGATTGCTGACTGCTTGCTTCCTTCAAACACTTGGAGTTGCTACTACCTAGAAAATGTATCTTCAGGTGAACGAGTTCTGGTTTTGCAGCAGATGGATGCAAGTTGTGCACTGCATCTTCCTGAACTTCCACACCACCATCACTCAGCAACAAATCTGACTTTCCTGACTGGTCACAACTCTGCTAAACACCAACAGCACACCTGGGCTGTTCACTTACCTTCTTCTAAGCATGAATGATATTTTCAGAAATGAAATAATTATTCAGCTGGTCCATGGGCTTGTGGCTTTCACAGATAGAGGTGATGGCTCCTACTCCCTACGAAACAGGCGTAGCACAGAAAGATTTTGCTGTACTGCAGCTGCACAGGGTTGTTTAAGCAAATGAAAATGTCTCCTTAAGAGCTGGTTTCTTTCTGTGCTCATTGGTGTCAGGCAGAAATGGAGCTAATGCCACGGTCTCAGAGTGCTTTATGCATTCTGACAAAGCAAACGAGGGGTGGCAGGAGAGGCTCCAGGCAGCATGGAACTGCTGCAATTTTACATCTCATTGATTGCCACAATGGGAATTGAAAACAGCTCGCCACTTTCCACACGATATCCAAAAAATACTGTTGCAGACCTCAGAAAAACAGGAGAGAGAAAACGAGGAGAACCAACTTGGGGCAGCGCTGGCTCCTCACGAATGTGAGCCAAGCCCATCTGACCTTTCTGAAGGCTAATAATAAAGCAGGAAGGTGACAGGCAGTAAAGCATGTCATTCTGGGAGCTGTGCTGCTATAGGTTACGTGGAACAAAAGGGCAGCTCAGTGCCCTGAGGCTTTGGGGACACAGCTTCTTTTCTGGTAAGTGCATCCTGAACATTGCTGGCATTACAGACAGCATGGTAGAATACTCATGTCACAACCAAAAATAACAAGAGAACAAGGACCTAACTAAGCTGGTGAGAAGATTAAGATTTATTATTGTTAAGATTACTGCCACACTGCCTCAGTCTTTGACTGGTTTGATGTTCTGGAGAAAACGTTCAGGGATTCTATGATTCTATGACTATTTTTATTGCTATTATACAAAATTCTCAAGTCTTCCCTCTGCCCACGTCTTCAGCGACTTGTTTTTGCTGGATCCAGCAGTTCCCATGCCACAGAACATCACCAGTTTTTAAGGGATGGACTCACATTCTAAGCAGAGCAAAACCACCCCAAAACCACCCAGAATAATCTCTAGTGACAGCAGTGGAGGTCTGTTCCACCCCGAGATCTCGAGTGACATATGTGGCACCATGTGCAAGGCAAGCTGTGACAGGCACTCACCCTCTGAGGTGCCTAGCAACCTCCAGCAGCCTTCAGTGGGAAGAGAAGATTTTCAGCACTCTGCAGGACTGAATTCCTAAGAAAAGTGTTTACTCAGGACCAATCCTAGCAGCCCTCAGTGCACCCAAAAATCTGACAGAAGAAAGCAGACTTAGCAGAAAAGAAGAGCAAGTCCTCAGCTCTTTATTGCTATCACAGAGTCAAAACCCACTTCAAAAGGAAACCCAACCTAAAAAGGAAATCTCTGTATCTGAAATAATGTCAGTTTTCTAGAAGTCCCAGCAGACTGATCACCCAGCTCAGAATCAGAAGAGCAAAGTTGTGGATTTCATTGGTGCCTTTCTGGTATTTTGACTATATTACAGACCTACACAAATACCTGGGCCAATTCTGTACGTGTGCACCCAACTCAGAGACATTTTCCACACCTACACCCTCTATGCAACTATTATCTAACAGGCAAACAGAATCCATGGAGTGTGAAACAATACAAAAGCTGAAAATCAAGCTTCAGCAAGTTAATGACATCTGTGGTCCACTTGGAAATGCAGGAAATAATCTCACCCAGCATTTAAGGACATCAA
This sequence comes from Merops nubicus, assembly GCF_000691845.1. Lineage (NCBI taxonomy): Eukaryota > Metazoa > Chordata > Aves > Coraciiformes > Meropidae > Merops > Merops nubicus. The sequence continues at coordinate 109,714 of NW_008595639.1, forward strand.
AAGGCAAGCATAAATTTGAGGAAAAAAAGTATCCTTTTGGATTCTTTGCTCCTGTGCTATAAAGCAAGATAAAGACAAAGCAGTTAATGTCTCCCAAAATACAGCAAGGGGCCAAGCCTCTTGATTCAAGGTGAAAAAAACCATTTGTTCAAGTGAAGAGCAAAATTAATCTGCTGTTCACAACTTACTTTTTCTGAAATAATAAGAATCTCCTTCACAATAAACAATGTGATGTGCAAAATGGCATTGGTGACAATCCTTCTTACCTATAATTTCTATAATTGTTTTTATTTTTGTATAGGGTATATATTTATATAAACTAAATCTTATAATACCAACAGCAAATCGAAGTTGTGGGACACAGGCTCATCAGTCTCACAATGAATACTCTTCATCTGAACACAGAAAATCATGATTCTATAACAAAAAAGTGATATAATAAATGCAGGATCTGTAACCTTGGTGCTATGCTGCAAGTCTGGGGGTCTAAAGGGCTGAGTTAGAGCCAAAGGGGTTTTTTTGTTTGTTTGTGTTGGTTGGTTAGGGTTATTTTTTTTTAAAGATATTAACTAAGGTGCTTTTTTAACTTCTGATTTTGGATTTAAATGAATCAAAATTAAATAAAGCAGGTATGAAACTACCATGGGTATCTCCTGCACACGAAGGGATGCTGGATCCAAAGCCATGCTGGATAACCAAGAAATCTGACCAGTGTACTCCACACAGTCCATCATCTCCACCTCATCCCTCACAGGAGACTGATGCCATCACAGATGCAACATCTCCCCAAGCCTAGAAATCTTGTGTCCAAAGTGATAATGACAACCAGGATGTGCAAGTGATAAGGAAAACTTATTTTAGGAGGACAGCTCAGTCCAACGGGGCTCAATAAAAAGCTGGAGTTGGGTGAATAGCTGAAGATTAGAGCTCTCCAGGAAGAAAAGCTTTATTTAGCATGGTAAGGGAGAATGAAACTCCAGGAAAATTACAATAGTATAAAATGAAGGTAATAAACTGAAGAGCAGCAAAACACTTCCTGGGACTGAAATCTCTCCAGCAGAGACATGGTTCTGTAAGGCAAGAGAGTTTGGGAACAGAGGAAGCACGAGACAGCAAGAAACAACTGGGTACTGATCACACCGAGGCCAAATCATCTCTACTGGCCTTTTTTTTTTTGTCTTTGAGATCACTTCTTCTAGTCAATCATCCTGGAGCACCACTACATTGTAACACCTCTTTCTTTTGTCTTCTTCCTCCCTTCCTCTTCCTTTTAAAAGCTTTATCAAAATAGCTGTGACCTCATTTCCCTGCCTTCCCCTTCTGCTTTAAAGGAAGAGTTTGTCTGAGCACTATGTTTACCCTCATGTTTTCATATTTGATTCTTTCTATCTGAAAACCTATTTTAGGCAACATTTGGACAGAGTGTTCCACGTGCCTCCTTTATAATGTAGCTTGCTGTAGCCACATGATTTTTATAAGGTCACCTATCACAATAGTATCTCAGTGACCTTATAAAAAACCAGATGAATGGATGAGAAAGATTTGGGCTGGAGAAAATGTTAAGTATCGTGACTGTTTACCCCATCCCCACATCCACATGCAGAGTTCATTCACAAAGAGCAGACTGAGGCTCTTCCCAAGTGAGTCAAAAGCCCCCAAGCCTGCAAGCATTTTACCCAAAAGATTTCATGCTAAGACAAGGGCAGAAAGTAGGATTCAAAAGCTTTTGATGCCAGGAGAAAATAAATACTTAGCTCTCCTTGTTGAAAAAAAAATCAAACCCATTTTGCCTTTATTGGGAAACTGTAGATTAAATACCAGAAATATGTTATCTGCAAATCTTTGTTGAAAGATGTATCTGCTAAAGGGGAAACATGGGGAATTTCTAGGATTTTTTAAATAATATTCATATATTTCTCAATACTTTTTATTTTTCCCCAAACATTTTCTAACAACAAAGGGAGGAACAACACAAAGATAGTCACTAGTATCCCAATACCATATTTTCTGTCAACAGCTGCTAATATTTAAATTCTCCACTGATGCCATCCCTCTTGAAACTCTCCTGAAGTGTTTACAGTGTCATTTTTTCAATACAAAAATCACGACCTACTTCCAGAGTCTCCTGCAACACGTGTATGATATAGAAGACTTTTGGATCTCAGTCTCCTCAGTGCTCTCACTGTCACTCTCAATCCTAATAAGTGGGAATCTTGTGTCATTCAGCCAAATGCCAAAGGTTTTGTTCTCAATGAAAGAAGTAGAAATTCAAATACCATTAAAAATTTGGTTTGTATTTTATATCCAGTTTGCCTAACCTGCATTTTAGCTGTGGCTTGTAATAAAATAGTTAATTGGGGAAATATCAATATATACACAGCCCATTGTTTGACTTGATGATGTTTGGGTTTGCTTATTTGTAATACAATGAAAAGCAACTCTGAAATTAAAAGTCATCCTGAGCAGCAAAATATTAACCACAATATTTGTATTGCTTTCCGATAAATGTGAAGAAATGTTTCTTAAAAGTTTAAACTGCTCACAGAATTTGACCTGGAAAGAGTATGTGTTGTATTCAGCTCTGGTCTGTACATTTTGTCTGGTTAGGGAGGAAGGGAGAGGACAAAACAGTTAAATAATATTGTCTAGCTGCAGCATGCAGCTGCTGATGAGAGGGCAACCAAAGCAGAAGTGTTCACTCATTGTTTCAAAGACACATTCTGATCTGCTGGGCCAGATGAGCTCTCCTGGGTGATAAACCTGGCTGCTGTTTGTTCCAGTGCAGCCCAGTGCACTTCTGAGAAACCTTCAAGTCAAAAACCTATAGAAAATCATCTTTAAAGATCCTCTTTCTTAATACTTTCCAACAAAATCTGATGCATCTACCAGACAGAATTTTGTGTACCAAGTACACCAAGACATCTGTCATGTGTGGATCAAGAACAAATTTTCTGAACATGCCATATCTTAGTTGGGTGAAAAGATTTTTTTTCTCTCTTTACAGAACACAGAGAACACTTCAAAAAGCTGTGACAATAACTCAGAGACTCACAGGCTGGTAGGGGCTGAAGGGACCTCTGGAGATCACCTCATCCAACCCCCCTCTGCTAAACAGGGTGCCCCAGGACAGGCTGCCCAGGATCATAGCCAGGCAGGTTTGGTCTCTCTCCAGAAAAGGAGACTCCACGAGAGCCTGTCCCAGGGCTCTGTCACCCTCAGGTTTGCCAAACCACACACTGGCCTGGTAGGAGCCCACTGAGCTCAGGTTGAGGGAGTAGGGCTGGTTTTGTCTGGCAGAAAGGAGGTTAAGGGATGTTGCTCTGCTGGCAGCCAAGAGTCGTGTAAGAGGATGCCCAACGATGACCACAGCAACCTCTCCTCAGGAGTGACAGCTCAAAATAAGAGCAAAGCCAAAAATCAGAGTAGTATTTAAGACTAGACACCAGGAAAACTCCACTAGAAGGGTGATGAAGCACAGGAGCAAGAGGAGCTGTGGAACATCTGTCCTTGAAAGACTGTACAACTAAACCAGGCAAAGCAAGGCCTAAGTGGAGGCAGTGCTGGTGACAGCCCCACTTCAGGTGCAGAGATTTCCAGTGCTCCTTTCCAACCAATATTTTCCTGATTCTATGAAATTATAACAGTAGGAACACTTGCACAGACATATTCACCAATATCTTCTCTTAAATACACAATAAAATTAATCAATAACAAAACATGCAAAATCAATTAAGTAGAAGTGTAGCAATTTCAGATAGTTTGAAGGATCCAGAAGTCTTAGGAGAAAAAAAAAGGAAAAAAAAAATCAGCTTTTTGTTACCTCAACTTCCAACTTACAGAAAGAGACATGAGAAAAAAAAACCACCAGGGTTTAAGGCTTTACATAGGAACAGATCTACTTTTATAGGTGTCATAAATTAAATTTTATGTGTGATATCATCCATTATTACACCAAATAATTAGAAGTTGCAAAATAACAACCACTATTTGGAAAGAACAGAATGCTTAGTTCTAAAGCCATCCTCATTTGTTTAATAATCTTTACCAAGGACCTGAAAGGTGCAGGACAACACCAGCCTCTAATGACTTTGTAATCCAGTTTTGCACTTGGTTTATTATAGGAACTTGCATTTCTCTTCCATGGCTCAGTCCTGCCTGGTGCAGAGCTCTGGTGGTGCTCCAGCAAAGCACCCTGACTCCTGCAGGTCCCATCCAGATCATGCAGTCTCTGGATGCTCCCTTCTCAGGAAGGATGATAAAAGGAGTTGAGAAAGTCTTGAGACTGCTTCCTAACATGAAGTTGGAAAAGGCTTCAGTAAAGAAGGTAGTAAGAGGGACAGATTGTAATAAATTTCCTTAAGGATCAAGGCACTGTTTGAGCTGGAACTAAAACTAAATCACAATTCCCTCCCTGGGATTCTTCTTGGATATCCCTTCCCCTACTGGAGGAGCTGAACTGCTCAGTCTAGCTTTTAATTCACTCCCATCTGTATTCCTGAGGCAGGCACAATAAATAATTTGAATTTTCAAGCTGGGTTATTCAGATGGGTGAGAGTTTTATGGTCATGAACTAGTTATACTTTTTAATACACTTCTCAGCTTTTACAAATATATTTAAGTTACCATTATTTTAACTGTATTTCTTGTTTGTAACTCCATTTGTTATTAATTAACAATAGGTTTCTAGCCAAATAATGATCTATCATACTGACAACACATGCACCAGCAGCACTAAATTCTGCTGCACTCACACTGCCCTACACAGAAGCAAGCATGAAATGTTTGCCTTTTAGGAAAGAGACTGTTCAGCCAAAGAATCTCTGGGTTACTGCACCTTGATGACTCCAGAACTCCTTCAGTCCAGCTTAGCTGTACAACCACTCTGAACAGCAGTAGAAGCTATGACAAAATACTTAGAGAAAATGACAACTTTTTCTGAGAATTCACACTGTATTAAATGCCTTTGGAGGGGGAAGGAAGAAAGGGGGAGAAGGTTCTTAGACAGGATCTTAGACTTAGGATCTAAGGCATTCCTATGAACAACGAGAACAATTACTCATTGTTAATTGTCAAACCAAACTACAACAAATTTCTTTTTTTTTTTTTTGAAAGAGAGGTCTGATGAAATGGATGATTTAATTTCTGTTAGGAGCCAACGTTTTTTAACAAGAGCTGCAATCTGTGAGGACTGTGGCTATTGAGATCCTTTGGCAAAGGAAGGCTCTGTATGGAAACCTCTTCCAATTCAGCTCTAGTTGTCTCCCCCAACGAACTGAAGTCTGAGGGTTTCAGTTTATACCCTCTGCTACCACAGATAACACTGGCAGCTAATCCCCATTCCTTCTGGAATACTGGTGATAAAGAAGCCAGAAATACAAAGCCCATAAAATTTAAAATGAGGATTCTTTGTCCCAAGGCATTATTACTGTGTATCCTTGTTCTTTGAAGAGGACTGAACTCGAGCCATCACTTCTTGCTTTTAGTCATGGTGTGTAACAACTGCCTCTCATTCACTCCCATCTCATTCACATTTCTCCAGGAGGAATAAAACTAAGAGGAACAGCAACTTAACACAGTTGGGATGAGTTCAGTGGCAGCATGAGGCAAAACACGATGATCTTTAAAAGGAAATTTACATTTTAAAATATAGTAATTTTTTTTTTTTTTTTCATTTGAGCTCTTTCAAAACACTGCAGGGATTTTTAGGATTTTTAAAATGTGTATAGATTTCTGCTTTGGCACCAACTTTTTGAGGGATGAGAAACGTTCAGTTTAATTTATTTCCCATCTGGTAACAGGAGCTGAACTTCCTTCTAAAGGAGACTGCTGCACTGATCACATCTCAATGGAAGAATGGATCCCTAATTAGGGCCAGCATTTTCCATTCACTTCTCTTGTATTTAGGCAACACTTGTTCCCAAGAATGTTCTAGTTTTTCACCCATATTTAGAAAACCTATTGTGTACCATGGTGAGAGAGTCTGATTCCTGCCAGACAGGAACAAAAAGGCAACACAACGTTAGATAATTTTAGTCCTAATGATACCATTCAGTGGAATCACAGTTATGCAATGCTGTTTCCACAGCATTCTGGAGTTGTAGTAGGATACTAATTCCCTGGCATTGCAGCACAATTATTTCCATTTATGGGCTGGGAGGGTGGAGGGGAACCTGCCATGGGAGGATTCAAAGCAGTCCTTCAGCTTTCTGCTTTCAGCCCACTGCTGCAGGGACTGTATTGCCATAACAGCAGAACAGTTCTGCTAGGACAGAAGAAGAAATCAGGTGCATTGGAAAAGTTGATGAACATTGTGCAGGGATTTTTGGATGAAAAGTAAAGGAAGGGAGTATAGGGTGTAGTGGAGTCATGGCTGAGGCAGATCTGCTCAGGGGAATGCAAGCCAATGCCAAAAGCAGAAAAAAAGTGTCATCTTCTTCTCTTCATCAACTGGAGTTTATGCAGACAGCTCTTCGCCTAACACCCACCACAAAACCAGAGAAAAATACATGTTTGGGAGAGAAGAGTGTCAATTCTTTTCTTTAAATTCCTAGACAGTCATGGCTCTGACTCATCCAATTTACTCAGTTTAATAAAATATGACCCCGTGGGAGGGGGGCTGTTGCAAAATTCACCATGACTATCTTCTGCCTCCAACGTGAGAAGTGAATTCTGAACATGTGCACAGTTTCTCCTTCATTTGGTTAATTAACTCCTGAGGTACTTTTATATAACTTCTATCCTTGTCACTCTGGCAACGTAGTCTTTAAACAACCTACAAAATTTTGATAAGCAACTCTGAATGAATGCAAACTTTTTCCAAGACTTTTAGAAGACAATGAAGGGGAAACAAACCAACCAACGAGAATAACAAACTGAATAATTATGAGATCAATAAACAATTAAGCCATTCTCCAAAGCTATTCAAAGCACCTTTCAAACCAAAAAGACAAAGACTCTATTTTAAACACAGTTGTTAAGATACTTCATGCACCAAGCAAAGGCAAGGACGCTGATGATATCGACTTAGATGTCTTAATTGTCTTTGTTACCTCCACAGGCAGCAATATGGAAAAGAAAATGAGAAAAAAAAATTAAACAAAAGGAAAAAAAAAAGGATTCTAGCACTACCTTTTCCCCCTACCAGACACCTGATTGAATTTCATCTTACTGAGTTTGTGATTTATAAGCAGTGATTCATGTATAGGAACACCAACACTGCAAACTGTGATAGGGACCTTAAATTCAGCCAGAACTCAGCTCCTGAAAAGCCATTCTCAGACAAACAGCTTCTACTCCCCAGAGTATTTCTAATGCAGTAGGAGATGTCTTCCTGGGCAAACTCATGGCAACTGACAACGTGAGAAATGGAGACATCAGCGAGCCCTCTGGTTGTGCAGGGAGGTTCCTGGGGGCAGGTTGGTCACAGTAAATTGTCCTTAGCTGTGAATTTTGCTTTTCTTCTGAGACTCAGTCTCTTGACCTGTGAGTCACATTTCAAAGTCCAGATACTCTCCCAGGATCTCCATCTGCTCGTTTGCAGAGGAGGGAGGGGATGAGTGCCTGCATAAGTAAAGGCCAAGTTGAAAGGAGATGATTTGCTACCAGAAAATTCATTACTGTTTCCAAGCCACCACACAAGGCCAGTTGCTGACTTTGGACCTTTCCATACCAGTCTGCAATGATGAGCAAATTCAACATGTGAGAAGCAAAGCTAGAGAAGAAATTTTGGATGCTGAGGGTGGGGAGCCCCTGGGTCCAGGTTGCCCAGAGAGGTGGTCTAGCTGGGGATGTCCCTGCTCCCTGCAGGGGGGTTGGACTCGATGACCTTTAGAGGTCTCTTTCAACCTCAAACATTCTCTGGTTCTACAAAATGGAAGCAATCCAAGTTGGGAATTATGACAAAAAGAACCTTATAGCTTTAAAGCTTGTGAATAACTGCAACAGAGTAGGTAAAATTTCACAGTGTCCAGGGAGAAGAGAGTTTGGGCACTGTGCTTTTCAACCACTCCAGTGTATAAATTGAAAATAAATCAATAATAATTTCAGTGCAAAATATGCAGAAAGCCTGAATGGGTTTTACTTGAATACTCTTTATTGACTTTGTTAGAATATCAAAGTGATATTTGAATAAACTCATGTTTGCAAGTGTTTACTCTTAAGAGAAAGAATTGGCAGGCTTGTGATCTTGATTAACTTTAAGGAATGAATTTTTTGTTTATTTGTTCAATTCAATTTATGCCTGAGGTAAAATAAGTCAGGAGGAAAAAAGATCACTAAGAGGCTGAATATAAAACAGTCAGTGGTATCATGAAATTGCTGGCAGATAAGAAAAACCTTCCTGAAGAACAGAAGGATAAGAAAGAAGTCTATGACCTCTGTCTCCAGAATTGTTTCACTACTGGAATATCTAAGGACAAAAGATGTATGTTTGTTTTCCTCTCTTTGCACTGAAACACTGATTTATGCACGTTGATACTGATTGCAATTAAAATTGTGCTTACAAACCACCTTTTATTCAAGGACCTCTCCTGCAGGTGAAAGCTGAGGTCTGTAAAACTCCTTAAATCCCACTCCCTCTTCTTCAATGATATTAAACTGGTCTTCATGGCTGAACCCTTACAACTAGAGTCCTCACTGCATAAATTGTGGCAGGATCTGTCCTACAGGATGCAAAAAGCAATTTCAGTTACAGAGAGGTAAAATGGAGCACAGAGAGTCTGGGTGATTTGTTTCAGAGAATGACTCAGGGGCCACACAAAGATCCAAGTCAAGGAATCTCCAGTGGTGACCACCACAGTACAGAAGACTGTCCATCATATTATATTTAAATGTCCCCCCTAATTGCACTTTCCCTTTAGAAGGCATCATTTGAAATGGTAGAGGGGGAAAGAGGGGATACAAGACTTGAGATTCTTTCTTGCTTTTGGAAGGTAGGGGATATTTTCATTGTTTGTTTTGAAACAAACCTACTCACTCTTAAAAAAAGCAGTTCTTTTTTTTACCTAGCTGCCATACAGTCCATGTTATAATTCTTTTGTGATCTGACTAATGTGTGGAGATTTCTGTCTCCCTCCTACACAGACAGATCCATGGAACCAGGTGTTCTGCTAAATGTGTTAAAAAAATACTGTTTCCCTGGTATTTTTCTACAGCGCAACCACCTGTGCAAAGAATCATCCCTTTAATAGGTCACAAAGCCAAATGCACTCCAAAATTTTCAAGGGCAAGCTATGCTCTTAAACACATGCACACACTTAGATGAATACATGGCTTATTAGCAGAAGTAGTTCAACTTGCACCAGAGAAATTAATTTGGCAGCTCCTCTAGTCCGTTTTTTCCTCAATATCAAATTTGCTTTAGTTTCATGAGGCTTCATTCTGGTCCACAGCTCCATCTGCATGGAAAAGCTGGCAAGAGCAGAACAGCACCTTCCAACTTTTTAACTTTTCAATAAATAAGAGCTGGAGAAATGCTCAGAAACAGGCAACTATCAGCCTTCCTCCAGTGCTCAAACACCTTTCCCAATTGCCATGAGGGTTCAAGGACAACCCTACCCTTCAAGAAACCTCTGTCACCAAAGGTCCCCATGAAAGCTCTGCACTAGAAAAAGAGTTTCTGCACTTTCTCCTTTGGATACACTGACACAGCAGCTCTGAAGAGCAGCTCATGAAGCCACATCACTAGAAGAATATGTCCTATTATCTTAGACAGTACTGAGGCAACGACTGCATTGAGTATCAGAGACTGCAGCATTGTTTTCCATTTTCCTTAGCTGCAGTTGGTGTCTCCAGTGTGGGTGCAGAGCAGTCAGGAATGGAAGGATAAAGATGGAAAAGAAACTGATGGTCACAACCTGTCCCTTCAAATTGTGCCTCTTGCACACCAGTACTGCTGGAGCATCCTGGATGGAGAATGCACCCTGCAAGCACTAGTCAGGTCAAGATCTCCTAAGACTTGCAATTTTGGTGAGTTTTTCAGAGAAAGTGAAAGAAATAAGGACTGGGTATCTCAACACATAAAATCTGTTAACAATTGCTAATTAGTCACCACTGAATATAGTTACCTCTAAAGGAATTTCCTTCCTCTGAAGGACTTGTGCCTCAGACAGTCCATGACCTCTCAAGCTAATCACATTCAACTGTAGCAAGGACATTGCCAACCCTGCAGGGAAGCTCTGAATGCAGGAAACATGGTTTACACACACAAAAAAATTAACTTGGGCTATGAAACGTGCAATGAAACTCAAAATTAAACAGAGAAAGTCACCACCAGTCTCACCTGTAAATAGGAAATATGTGGGGGTTTTTTTTAATTACCATCAGTAAATTTTTCAGAAGAGGACGAAACTCAAAATCAAACAGAGAAAGTCACCACCAATCTCACCTGTAAAAAGGAAATATGTGGGGGGTTTTTTTATTACCATCAGTAAATTTTTCAGAAGAGCTTAGAACAGTGTTCAAGAAATAGGTGAAGAGTAACTAGAAATACAAGGCAGCCCCCTGAGACTGCAGAGAATTTCAGCCTACGCTACCAAAAGCTCTTATGCAGAGATGCAGGGACAAGCTTAGTTCATTCCTTCCTCTTCCCTGTCTCCCTGAACCAAGTACCTACATTAGCAAAAGAAGTAAACTTGTAAAAATGAAGCCCACAAATGGAGTTATTTTAGGAAGAGGGAAAAAAAATATTCCTAGTCTAAAATGCTTAACAACCACTTAGAGCAAGAAAAAGTGTGGAGAGAGCAATGCTTAGTGGCCTGTAAGCAGGAGAGACAGAAAGCAGGATCCACCACCTTGAACACCTCTGTACTTATTCCTCCTCAGGCTTGGAAAGAAGCCTGCCACCAAGAGCAATTATCACAGAAGTTCAAATCTGGATTCATATTTGGAAGCCTAAGCTAGAAAAAAGCCAAGACAATACATTGTGGTTGGTTTTGATTGAGGTGCCTCCCCTCTGAGAAGAACTCTGGAGGAGGCAGAAGCTTCACCACACAAATAAGTCAGTGGATGGGCTCCTGAGTGGATGAGTAAATCCATGTGGTGAATATACATCCACCCTCAGCACAGCCTTCAAAATTCATCTTTATAGAGCATTTCAGACTTAACAAATGAGCAGGTTTCAAAAGACATTCTTCCACCTAACCAGATAGAATCTGTGTAGTGAGATTGAGTCAGATACTACCACAAAGAGGCTGATCACTCAACAACTTCTTGGGCCTTCTGCTGGCAAGCTCAACAGAAGCTGGAATCTCAGAGATGGGGCTGGAAGCTTATTATGGACTATCACATCTCAGCTTCCATCTACTGCTTCT
>NW_008595640.1:0-4155 GCF_000691845.1 Merops nubicus
CCTGAAGCTGTTATATTCCTGTCCAAGTGACATGATCACAGTGTTAGTCCTGCAAACAGGTCTGCAGTAAAGTGAAATTGAGAATAAGAAATATTCAGTCAATTTGTGAGCCTGAGAACATAACAGCTGATGTCAAAAGCCTGCCCTGATTTGTGTGTGCTTGAAAAGAGTGGTTGTATTTAGGGAGATACTTCAGGTGCAGTGAAGGGGAAGGAAGAGTCTAAGTCCCTTTACACCATGCTGAAGGTGTGACCCACATCTGTCACCCCCAAAATGCCATCAGAAGGGGCTTTCCTACCAAGCTGGTTGCACCAGGTAAGGAGATTTTCTGCAGCCAGGAGACACCCTGCCAAGAGGGGGTAGAGACCTTCCCCTGCCTTTCCTCTGCACTCTGCTTTGACCCTGACAAACGGAGCCATGGCATTCCCCAAGACAAGGAGAGTAACAGGCAGTGTCTGTCAGCACCTGCCAGCAAAGCCATTAAAATCCATTTTTTTTCCCCAGGAGGTAGGGTCTGTCTCCCACAACTGTACACACAGTTTTAATTAAGATGTGATGTCTCCTACCATCTTTCTGAGCCAGAACAGATGTTGCACTCCAGTGAAAGGCTCTTCCAAGATGACTGGAGAATTCAGTGACATATGGAAATTAGTGGGATTTTTGTGGTCAAATTTATCTCAGCATCACTTGCCATGAGGAGGTCTTGATTGGTGAACGCAGCCTGTGGGGCTTTTTCAACAGTATTACTGAAAGCAATGCTAAAACCACTGCTCTCAAGGCACCTAGAAACATTAATGACTATAAATAACACCTCTGAGTGGTGAACAAACATCTCTATGACACTAAGTGAACTCTCTTCCTCTTAGGCAAAGAGAAGGTGTCGGAACCAGCTGGTAGGAGCAGGGATAATCTCGACCAGTATTTGGGAGTGGGTGGATGCCCAACCATGCCCTTCCCAACAGCCGAAGGGCTGAGACCTCCACGAGCAGCCAGAGCACCCCGCTGTGCTGGGCTCTGTGTCCTGTGCTCCCTACATGGGCAGAAAGCATCCACCTTGGGACCAGTGCCAGCTGTGATCTAAAAGCTGAGGGCTGACCTACCAGCTCTTCATCCCCTCTGCCAGCAGGACTTCTCGGGGTGCATCTGCCCCAGGTACGTAGGCTGGAGTCTGCCAGAGCACAGGGAACATTCACACACATGCACAGCACACCCTACATCCGTACCTTGGGAAACCTGCCAACAATCAGGGAGGATTTAACCTCTTTCCGTGTGCCTCTGTGCTGGAGGAGAAGGTGTCCTATGGTAGCAGCAAGAGCAGAGTTTGATCAGCTGCTTCTGAAGCAGACAAATGTCAAATGCGTAAAACTAAAGGAGCACTTGTTTGGAAGACAGAAAGGCTGCAAAAATGACTTGGCTTTGATTTCCAGATCCTCCTACGAGTCCCCAGAATAGCTGGTGTGGTTTGCAGTTACACCACCCTAGTTCCGAGTGTGTTTTCCTCTCTTTTGTGCTGTTAAAAATAAAATCCTCTGCAACGAGAGGAACAAGAGGCTCCCTACGTTTCCTGTGGGTGAAACCCAAAGGGGGGTATGTGCAGGTACGAGTGTCTCCAGAGCTGCGTGCCTCTCTGTCACAGGATAAAGGGGGTTTGTGGGGAGCCTGGTGTTCTGTATTGACATTTCCTCCCCGGGCAGTGCTCTGGCTTTGTGCGGGCGCCTGGCACTCGCACACAGCTCCGCTCTGTTGGGGAAAGTCAGGCATGCGTGAGCTGATGGCCTGAGACAGGCGAGGGAAGGGGGGACCTGGGCGAAGAGGAGTCAGCCGGGGACAGGGAACACTGCGTCTTTTGTGGAGCGGGGTGAAGAGGGAGGGGGAGATGAGGGAGATGCTTGCACAGCATCCCCAGGGCCCCCCTCGCCCCCCAAACCCCCGTGGGCAGAGGCAGGCTGAGCAGCGGGGCCGTGGAAGCCTTGGGGTGACACAGAACTCCAGGGCAGCTGTGGAACACCAGTCCTGGGAGGGAGCCGTGGGGGGAAATCACAGCACTGCTGCCATGGAAACCACATCCTCCCCATGGCAGGGAGATGTGCCCGAGTCCTGGGCAGCCTGGCTGCCGCTCACACCACGCGCCAGAGCCCTCCCTTCCCTCCCCACCCCACCCCTCCTAAGACCTGAATGGTTTCCAGGCCTTGGTACAGAAACGAAGGGGTACGAAGCTCCAACAGCCATCAGTCGACCTTCCTGGCCAAACACATTCAGGTCTTCCTCTGAGACCTGCCAGAGACTCTCTAGTTATTATTTGCTGTCACAAGGATGTGCAGAGTTTTTTGCTCCCCCCTCAATCAGATTGAGTCAAAAAAGGGGGTTGGAGGGATCACCGGTGCTTCGTCTTCCCTCTGGGCTTCTTGCCACTGCCGAGGCTGGGTAAGAGATCCTGGCTGAAGAATTCATTGTGGAGTGGGGCTCTGGGGCACAAATAATCTAGCCGAGGAAAACATGCCCCCTCTCCGTGTTATTTCTTCTCCTCTGTGCCTGAGGAGATGCGAGCAGGCTCCTGCTGACAGGAGAGGGGGGCAAGGGCTGAGGAAGGCAAAGAGAAAGGGTGCTAAGGGATGAGCAGGTCTCTGTAACTGCTCTGGGTCTGTGCCTGTGCCAGGCTGTGGGGTATGAAAAACAATCGCTCTCCAAGCCCTGGGTAGAGAAATATCTTCCTTTTTTTTTCCTTTTTTTTTAAACAGCAGCTGTGTTCAGTATGGGGCATGTGTGTTCATGGCAGTTTTGTGTTCATGGCAGTTTTGTGTTCATGGCAGTTTTGTACTCATCAGTTTTCTTACACCAGAGCCAGAGGGAAGTTGCTCAGTAGGTTACTGTAAATAGGAAAAGCTGGTGGCTGTATATTCACTGCACTGTCCAGATACAAACCCTGCATTTCACAGAAGCCTCTTCAGCAGGTTAATCTGCAAGTGTAAGTGAAGTTGAGCCCAAGGCATAAAAAATGATCACAGCTGAGCTTGAACCTCTGCTCAGAGGGAGTCCTGGTACCTGCTGGGCTGAGGACAGGAGCATCTGCTGAATTCCTCAGCTGGTAAAAGGACATTCCCTATATCAGAAGCCAAAAAGCCAGGTACTGTGCCAGTGGCACGGGATGTCACTGGAAACTGGGAAAACACACCAGGGAGGTATGTCTGCCCTTTTCTTTTATTATTTCCTTTGCACCCATAATTAGCTGCCATGGGAAAGCCTCAGCACAGATATTGTGCTGGTCTGACACAGTTCACTCTGCAAGGAACAGTCCAGCTGAGCTCAAAAGCACAAGTCATGGGTACATTACTATGAACTACTCCCGAGTATTTACAGGATTTTGACTTCACAGAGGTTTACAGGGCTTCTGCATTGGTGTCTTTAGATCATCTCTCTATTATTCCCTAGATTATCTCTTTAGATGTCAGCACAGATGACCCGTGCACATTGCTGTAAATACTGATATCAACCCTATTGCTGCTACCAGCAGTTTCTGGGGGCACACTGGAGGACCTGTGGTACATGTTATAAGGCTGCAACATATTTTAACCGTGGCTAAAAGGAAAAACAAAAAGCATCTGAAGAGAGAAAGAAAGACCTGGCTGAGTCCCAGGAGAGGGGCAGGAGCTGGGAGGAATTTCTTTGCTCCAATGATCAGTGTCTTCTGCAAAGACAAGAGCAGGAGGAATGTGAAGCATTTGTCCTCTCTGCATCATTCTGTGGCTAGAGATTCACCCTCTGTCAGGAGCCCGTTTTGGTTACAGTAAAACTCCTGCAGCCTCACGTCAGTGGTTTTCAGTGAAAGGTTGGGGAGTGGGGGTGGGCACTGGAGCAGAAAATTCGGCAACTGCACAGTACCCGCTCTTAGATTTTTGGGGTTTTATTCTGTATTAAAATTAAGAAGCTGTTGTTTACTCCGGGCTCGCTGAATGGCCTCTGTTCCCATGATACCTAGAGGAGGCTGACAATTATTCTCCCCGGATTCTCCCTGGAGCTATTTTCTTTGCTGGCAGGGAGGAAATTGTTCATGTTCCATGTGCAGGACCGTTGTTCCAGCTGCTGTGGCAGGAATGTCTGCCTGCCAGCCTGCCCCGGTGGCAGTGGCTCCCCTCAGAGCTGCCATCTGCCCTTATT
>NW_008595640.1:4188-4739 GCF_000691845.1 Merops nubicus
CATCTGCCCTTATTCCTGCTCTCCTCGGCGTGGTGGCAGTGCCTGCACGGACGTCCCCCTGCTCCAGCGGGTCAGGAAGGGCACAGGGGGTCCCATGGAGGTGGGGAAGGGACACGAGGAGCTGCACAGGGGGACCTGTCAGCCCCTGGCCTCTGGGCGAGCTGGGAATCAGGCCTTGAACCGCACCCTCCTCTACCTCTCCTCCCTTTGGGCCTCTTAACTGAAATATTGCCTTAAATATCTACTCTAAACACAACCTGCAGCACAGCATGAAGGTGTCCTAGTCCCTGGTTTACAAAACAGGGCTTCTCATGAACATCCTCATTCCAGATCCTTCTACCATCTGGCAAGATTAAAAAAAAAAAAAAAAGAAAGAAACAAGGAAAGATAAATGTGTTTTAGAAGAGAAGGAATTTTTACACAAACAACGAAAGCTCTGTAACGTGGGGCTCTCACTGCTCCGGAGGGTGTTTTGCTGATTGACTCACGGGGTCCTGCAATCAGCCCTTTCAGGCCTGGATTTTGGGGTGCCACAGCCCCAGCTTGGGCCC
>NW_008595641.1:0-28541 GCF_000691845.1 Merops nubicus
GGCTGGCATCAATGCCTTTTAACCTAAGGCTCTTGAAATGTTCTCAGCAAAAGAAATCTAGCTAACCAAAAACACACCAAAAAAACTTTTTTGCACTTCTGCAACACTTTTTTTTTTATAATGTTTGAAATTTTTTTAATTTTTTTTTTTTTTTTTTAAATTTCTAGCACTTGGAAGCCAGGAAAGACTTGAATTTGGTGGCCTCTACTTTCTTAATTTAGTCTGCTTGTAAGCTGATGGAGAGGATGGGTTCTCATTCTATACACACATTACGTCTGTCTGGTTCATAAGGTGCTGAGAAGGGTGCTGCTCAGTAAATGAGCTGCCATTAGCTCCTTACTGCTGTCAAAGACCTGAGGATTCCAAGCACGTGCTAAAACAAGTAGAATTTAGGACAAGTCAGACAGAAGCCCTATTAAATTTGATCGAGGTGAGGGACCATTTGGACAGTAGAGCATAACAACATCACAGAATGGGTCGGCCCAGAAGGAACCTTCACAGAGCATCTCATCCAATCCCACACCATGAGTAGGGACATCTTTCACCAGAACAGGTTGCTCAAAGCACCATGCAGCCTGTCCTTGGGAAATAAACAAACCTTGTATACAAGCCTCTCTGCCGTTTAAATGACTCATTTTTCATAAATCCTTTTTTTTTTTTATATAGAACAAAAAACACCCTCCCCCCACCTCTTCACTTTTCAACGGCATTGCTGCAGTGGCACCAATTCTGACCTAAAATCTCCAGTGTTGACCTGTTGATGTTTGGGAATTTCATTTAATGCATGGCTTTGAAAGTCAGCTAGTGAGTGTCTGCTGAGTGAAGCCCAGCAGCTGCAGGGATCACTCTCAGAAGCAGGGGTATCCTAGCACCATGTGGACCATCACAGGCTTGAGGGGAAGTTACACAAGAAATCTTTGTGATTATGACCCTAATTATAATTACATGGTGATAATTTAAAATCTGGAGAAATAACAAGGTAAGACAGCAACCAAGCTAAGTAATACTTAAGCATTATATGCACCATAAGCAGAAATCTGATCACTGAAACTTTTCCTATCACCTTATAGCCCTCAGATAGTGTTAGGCAGAAAAAGAAAAACCGTCTCCTGAAATCTTATTAGCCTACAGAAGGGGGAAAAATAGTCAATTACAAAGGCACATAAGGCAACAGTGTATGAAGTCTGTTTGGCATCCTGATAGGAAACAGCACACCAGTGATGGAAAATAACTTTTTCTCCATGATCTCCTGAGGAAAGAGACCCAAGACCATTTACATCAGTGAAAGTTAGGACTTCTGTATTCATTTGATCAATAACTAATAAAAAGCAGTTATGGCTCTTGAGCGTAATATTGAAAATATTCATGATACAGTAGGAAAAGTGAATGTAGCAAGAGCATGTGAGATGTGCAGCAAAGGAATAAAAAACCAGCATAAAATACTGGGGCAGGGTTTCTCAGGTGCTACACAGCTGAACCATATCCCAATCAGATTATCACAAGCTCTAGCAAGTATGGAGGTAAGAGTTGAGTGACCGGGTAATTGTCAGACCCAATCACACAACACATATCTAGAGCACAGTAAGCAAAAGCAGAGTTTTTCCACTGTTTTCTTATTGCCATCAGATCTGATACTCCAAAATGGTAGTTGTAATTATATTACAATTCTCAAAATTTAAGTGCAGCATGAGAACCACACAGCCAGAAAATTGGCTTGATGTAAGTGGGACATCTTTTGAAGCTTCTTTAGCACACAAGCTCATCTCCTCCTTACTCATTTTTTTTTTCACCTTTTTTAAAATCCTGTATCATCCCAGTGCAATATATCATGTAAATTTTAGTGTGCAGCAATCTTAATATAAAAAAATCACTGGTCTTGCAACACATCTATGAGATAAAAGAATAATACCATTAACCTACATTTATGGACAGAGAAACTGAGTGCTGTAGTTACAAGACTGCGGAATAAATGTGCTAAAGGCAAGAGCTGGAGTTCATCTTGGACTTGTTTTGACTTCCAGCAAGAAAGCTTCATTTTATATCTGGATCAAATCATTGCCATTTCATCTGTGTTTCTTATTCTTTCACCCAAAGCCTTTTCTTTTCCAAGCGGCAAAAACATAAGGGCAGAAATGAGTGAGGCAGGACTGGAGCTCCTCAGGGACCAGCATCCTGCCTGATCCAGCCAGGACATCCCTCTTCCCTGGCACAGCTCTCTAGGTGAAGCTTTCACCTTCCTGCCTTAATTCCCTCCATTTTTAAGTCTCTCCATGAAACACCTTCCCTGTCTCCCACTTCTAGCAACCCTCATTTTATATGGGCAAGCAGAAAGTGCCAGGTCCTCTCCCTAGCCCAGCTGGCATTTCTGGCCGTCACTGCAGCTGCTCTTTTATTCCCGCGGAGGTGGAATTTCTCTTTCCTTTAAAGCAGGAACTCATGGCATGCCCCAAGGTGCTTTATAACACATTAGCATGCATGTGTGATTAAATCCTTCTTGGTATTAAGAGCATCACTATCTCCTCAGCTTGAGAGCAACAGAGCCCTTCAGCCTCTTTGGCCTCTCTGAACTACTCACATGAAGTCGTTAATACCAAAAGGCATTTTGCCACATGGTGGCATTTAATGTACATCTGTACCTAAATGTTTGAATCTGATATATTTTGCTTTGTTGTCATCCTCTAACCCCAGGTGACTCTCTCAACCCAGGGCTGGGGCCATCAGCTAACTCTGGTGAACAATGACACAGTTCTCCAGTGAGGTGGAATTGCTTGACTTTGCCTCCTGCCCCCATGCACTCCAAAGACATATATTAAAAAAGCAGCATCATGTCTTATCACATCTTATCACCTGACTGCTAAACCTCTTCATAAAGGGATCTTCCCCAGCACCTATCCATTGTAGTAAGGTTTTCACACAAATGCAGGCTAATTTGGCTGCTCTCTGATGGTCTGTTGCCCAAAACTCTGCTCCAGGATCTCCCAAGGCACTTTTGAACATTGACCTTCACTTGGGTTAACCATAGCTCAAATCATTGACCCTCACCAGCTGCTGCCTCACTTGAAGGGCCATGTTCCCCCCATGCTCTCCTCCCAAACTGTCTCCAGGTGAGGGGAGGGTGCTGAGCGGGGGACCTGGCCCTGAAAAACCAAGGAGGCTCCCTGCAACCAGGAATTTACATCAGCATTAAATGTGATGAACTGACATTGTTATTAGTACTTGTGACACATTTGGATATAGTCACTGCATGTGCTAAGAATAAGGGGCACATCTGGAGCAGCTGTGACAGAAAGAGGATGCCAGAGGTTTTGGCATTGTTGCTGCCATTATACAGAGGGAGAGAAGTACCCCAGACTGGGAAGCAAAACTCCAAACCTTTCCTCCAGCCCAAATTCAGCTACCACCAGGTTTCATCCACAACTGGGCAAACAGCAGGCAGAGAGCACTGGGTCAAGGTGGGGGTCTGTGGGTTTGACCTGCTCTCCACACTGCCAGCAGAGCCCAGCTGAACAGCCCAGAGCCAGGAGCACAAGCTGAGCCCTATCCCCATGTCTAAATGGCAGCATGCTCTAAGGGTGCCTATTAAGGATTTAAACAAAAGGAATTTTAATCTTTTTTTTTTCCCTCCCTTTTTAATGCCAGCATTTGAATGTGGGGGGATGGAAATTTTAACATGAAACCACACGCTGAAGGTCATGGAAAGGCAAGGCAGGCATTGTCTTCAGTAATATGAAAAAGGAAGACCAACCCTGCTGTGTCAGAGCAAAAAAAAAAAATGAATACTTCTTTTGATTGGAAAGAAAGTTTCTCCATGCCCAGTTGCAGTGCAGCATTGCACAACAGAGACTGCTGCGGCTGGGAGCAAGGAGAATTAATTACTTTGCTTTTTGAAGCATGGGCTGCTCTGCTCTGCTGTGCCAGCTTCAAGAACGATAAGCACTTATCCAAAGAGAGCAGTTTTGTCCTCCAGCACGGGAGTTCTGCCCATCTAAATCACAGGAGGCCACTGGGGTTTTTGGTTTGTTTTCTTCACACTTGGCCTGTGCTTGAACCTGGACAGCACCGATCTCCTTTTGGACTCACAGACACCAACTCTGCCGTCTGAGGGATGGACACTGGACCAAGGACCAGCGTTGGCCACGAAGCACCGTGGCACCGTTGCACCAACCACCATCCCTGAGCACTGGCTGCTGGCCCCACAGCACATCACAGCCCCACTGCACCAATGGGGCTTTGCCAAACACAAATTTATCTCCACGCCACCTCCTCTCAGGGGATCGTGCTTTCAAGGGCATTTCAGCATCTAAACAAAGATGAAGTACTCCACTCTCTGCGTGAGCAGGCTGGGAAGTGGTGGCACTGAAGGATGTCCTCAGTGCTTTGTCCTCTGCTGGGCAGCAGCGAGTCATGCCGCAGAATGGGCTTATTGATGATGTGTTTGGTCTTTCAGGGTATTGATATGTACTCCTGAGTCTCTTACCCATGCCCCTTATTCATATGAAGGAGGGTTTGTGGGGTTTTTCGTTTGGTTTTGTTTTGGGGTTTTTTTTTTTTTGGTTCTTGTACAAGTGACATGGGAACTGAAGTCATACAGGTTGCTGAAGCTTTCCTTCTCTGCTCACAAATAACTTCCAGGTGGCCCTTGGCAGGAGAGAAATGGTTTCACTCAATAAGAGCACCACTCACCAATTCCAGATAGCTGCAGATGCTGACACACCAACCTTCAACAAGCAAAAATCACACGGTGTTTAAATTTTCATTGTAGTGTTGACACCCCTTCTGAAAAGAGATTCCCACCTCTCCCATCTGCAGCCTCGGCCTGCCAGAGTCATAACTCAGCTCTCCTCCTAACCCCTACTTTTTGGCAAAAGCTGCTGATTTACCTGAACAGTTGCAAAAGAGCTGAAGGACACAGGCATGGGGAAGCTTTTACAGGACAGCTCCTGCTGGCCTGTTGTTAACAGATTCTTCCAGCAATACCCAGCAAGCCTCAGCCCAGTTCATTGATGGTAGGGCCAAAGCCAATGTCTCCTCAGCATCCTGCACAATGCCTGAAGTTCTTAATTCATCTTCACAGCATCGATAACCTTTTTTTTAAAAAAAAAAAAAAAAAAGTAACCACCATAAGACTAAACACAAGAGCTACTCAGAGCTTATCAGCCTTTTACCATCCATTCCTTGATGCAAGCTAGAACTTCCCCCCTTCTCATGCCTTGCATAATTGATTTGAATTTACTAGTCCTGAATCACAGCCACCAGTACCTAAGCAAGCCAAGACACAAACTCACAGACCAGAAAGATCAGCACTTCTTTGGACTGTTCTTCCCAATTTATCACGTAGAGATGGCAATTTCTTAACTGACACTCACGAGTGTTCAGCACTAGATCAATGCTTCAAATGTGACCCAGTCTACTGGCTTCTTAAAATCATCACCATTCAGGTTTTAAGACAGATGGGGGGAATATTAAAAATGATGCCCACATCCTCTGTGTTGCAGGTACTATTCAGAAAGAGGGCTTGCACACCCAGGGCACCAATATACTTCCTTCTTCCAACCTTCCCCCTTCCCACCTGTGTTCACTAGCTCTTTACTGGGGTTGCAGAACCAGAGGCTGTTTTCTGGCAAACACGTAGCAAAGCTGAAGCCTGACACACAGTGGCATACTCAGACATAAATGCAAGTCCACAGGATTGCCCTCATTGGGCTACATATGGATCCTGATTGCTCCCTGCCCAGAAAGGACATCTAAGAGTAAGTAGCCTTACCTTTTAGCATTTGCTTTAGCATAGCTTGCAATTTTAAGATATTCCTCTGAAAGGGGAAAAGGATTAAAGCTTTCTTTATAGACCAGCTTTATTTTTGATGCTACACAGGCATCAAGACTGAAAATCTTCTGAGACAGCCCTCCCCAGGGTCAGGGTGCTGCCTTCACAGTCACAGAGCTAGAGCCACTCTCCTGCTCACTGCTTGTCTCCCCAGACCTCTCCTGCTTTCCCTCCCCTTCAGCAACACAGCCACACATCTTCAGAGTGGGTTTTTTTTTATTTGAACAGTGCAGCCAGGGGTCATTATTAAACACAGAGTTTTCCATACCCCATTTCCCTGCTCATTGTCCCATGCCACTTGTTGAGAACCTTGTCTTTACTAGCTGGTCTTATCACCACTCGATTACCCAACAGCAGAAACTCTCCCTGCTCAGCAGGATTGCTTGGATTGCATTGCATTGCTTTCGGCTTCAGAGCAGCTCTGTGGAGCGAGCCACTCCACCAGAGCCAGCCTAGGAAGTTATGGATCTCATTTAAGATGCACAAGGGCACACCAAAAGCTGTAGGATGACTTTGAGGCACTAGCAGGAAGAGATTTAGAGGACAAAGCATTTCTATAGGGGAGCAAACACATTAGCTTGTGTTGTTTGTATTGGCATCAAATTATAGAGTAATCGTTTGGTCCCAGTGAGCTGTGCTCTAATAGCAGCTACAGAGCTATCTGAGATCCTTCAGCACAGGGATTATATCCAGTTAAAACATCCTCCTATCCACTTAGTTACTCAACCAAATAATACAGCTGTAGGGCCTATTGTTATCTGTCTGCTTTCAAGAAATTAGATGAAGGTCTCCTAAGGACTGTATCCAAGTGCAATATCACCCCACTGCGTACACCTCTGATACAGGTCTTCCTCCTTCAATGCTACTATCACCTTGCCTAGGAAGGTTAAATGGCATCAACTTTTATAAATTGCTCTTGCATTTTCCTCTTTTCTTAAAAAATACATTACACAGAAGAATTCATTATTTGAAAAGGACAAAGTGCAAGAAAAAGGAAAGTGCGCTGTTAGACAAGAGAAAAGCTGTTCCTTAACAGGTGGTTCTGTGAACCCCAAAAATCCACCTTTTGAGAAGGCAATGGCCTGTCCAAGGACTCCACTGCCTGGTGAGACCTCCCAGTGCCAGTCAGTCCAGGTGAGAAGGAAGAAGAGCTTATAATTTCATTAATGAGAGCTTCCCCTCTGCCTGGGGAGAGTGGTACGTCTGCAATGACTTGACATAGCTGTGGCCCTTCACACTCCCCTCTGCTCCCAAACAGCCCACCCACGTCTTCATGGGGTGTCCAAGTAACAGAAACAAGAAGGTTTGAAGAATTCATTAGACACTTAGTTAGTTAACAACAGCTAGAAAAAAAAAAAAATGGGTTAAGACTGAAAGCACAAAAGTTCTTCTGAAACAACAGCAGCAGGCTTCAAAAGCACATGTGGCATTTGAGGGTGATTGCTTTTAGTGTAACTACTTACACTCACATCAGACCATCTGAGAGAACAAGTAGCTGATAGCTGGAAAACAGAGATGGATGTAAGCAAGGGAAGAGGTATTACACTGGTTATCACCTATGGGGAAGAGAAAAAGAAAAGAGATTGGTAATTTACTGCCTGCATCACAGCCAACAGAGGAGGCAAGAAAAGATTATAAATTGCTATAAAACCAATATTGCTATATTGGGCAGAGGATTTTACATGTCAAGGCTCAACTTCTGAAAATTGTTTGGAGCTCTTCTTTATATACGATGGCTGTCACAGGAAACAATGGATGAAGAGTCCCTGCCACAGCCTGCCCAGGCTTTCCAAACTAACAAGGATTTCCCTTTTGCAGCTGCATCTGATGATTCCTCTAAGTCTGCCCTGCTTCTGCAAAACACAGGCAGTGATGCAGCAGAGCTGAGAATATCCCTCTTCTTCTTCCTGTGCATTAGATTTGGCCCTAGTTCTGAGTTCAGTTTCAGATAAAAAAAAAAAAGGAGGTTTAAACAAAATAATACTGTTCTAACTAAAATATGCATGAAAACAAAGTTGGATTGTAACTACCTCGATGAGAGTAGCAGAAACTGCTGCTAAGCAGAAATGCTATGAAATTTCACCAGGAATGCAGGAACTCTCCAATCAGAAGCCACTGGTTCTCCAGGTACTCTCTGCTCACAAGGCAAAGGAGAAAGAAACCTGTTTACAATGATCCAAGTTAGGTCTTTTTCCAACACAGGGTTGGTTTGGGTTTTTTTTTTTTTTTACTGCTAGCAGTGAAAAGCCACCACCACAACACTTCTGGAAACAAAGGCTGCAGAAATGTTTTGCCCCAACCAAAATAGTAGGCTTCAATTTCGGCTTTTAAGGGTTGATTTGAGCTCTAAAACCAAACAGAAAAACCATTGTGTCTTCTAACCTAACTGAGAAGTCATTCTAGAAATTAAAACCTGAAGCATTTCACCCTCAGTATCATCCAAATGAAATATTCTCCTGTTGCAAAAACTCCCCCTGCAAACACACACACACGCAGTTCCTGTCCGATGCTATTCCAGTGAAATATGCACATGCTGCCAGCACCTGCAGGTCTGCTCGCCAGCTAGGAAACATTCCCACCTGAGGTTTTGCCCCTTTATTTTCAGATCAGGTGATACCTTCCCCTCTGCCACCTTCAGAAACAGCAGTGTACATCCCAAGAGGCTTCCCTGAAACCTCTGCAAAAGGTTGTACCAAGGAGGCCAAAACAGGGCCTCCTCAAAACAATTTGGCCACATCTTCATCCTTGCCTGTCCTACTGCCTTCTGGGTTGTGCAACCCCACCAGCCAGTCAACTAAGGAAAAGCACATAAAGCAAGCTGACTGCGAGGTCACATCTGATGCTCCTCTCCTTCCTCTTCATTGTTCCCACGGATTTTTTAGTGAGTTTTCGTGTGTGACGGTCTCCCTGGGGAACCCCTGCCCTGGCTACATGCACCTTGGATTACTAAAGCCAAACCACACGTTGACACAGCTAGATAGGAGCATATCAAGTTGCTGTGAACTAGTGAAGACTGTGCTTAGGTTTCAATATTGCAAAGACAGAGCTGTAGAGCAGAAAAAAAAAAAGTAAATATTGCTGTACTGCATGATCCAGAGCATTCCCAATTCCAGCAAAATTTGAACTCTCTCTCAAAAAATTTTGGTCTCCATCTTGTAGATCCTGACCAGGATCTTCTAAGAATATCAGCCCCTGCAAGATCTAATCTGTTTCCTGAATTTACACAAGGGCTGAAAGAACTGGTTGCATAAAGCTTCAGGGTGTTCAAGCCTCTTGATGCTGCTCCAGAATCTTTGCTGTACTTTTTCAATATTAATTGGATTTTTATCTTCAATTACATACCTTAGGGACGAATGGCAAGACAGAACAGAGACTAGGACAAGACTAACTTTCCTACTCATTTATACATGAAAAAATCCAAACCCTCTAGCATCCAGGCTTTGAATCAGCTTTTAAGAAAATTTATCTCTGTGACAAACTCCTAAGGGCCTAAAGCACAAGTCCTATGAGGAGTCGCTGAGGGAACTGGGGCAATTTAAGCTAAAGAACAGGAGGCTAAGGGGAGATCTTATTGTTCTCTACAACTATCTGAAAGGGTTGTAGAAAGGCGGGTGCCGGTCCCTCCTCACGAGTAAGAAGCACTAGGAAAGGGGAAATGGCCTCAAGCTGCACCAGGGGAGGTTTAGGTTGGATATTAGAAGAAATTTCTTCACTGAAAGTTTTATCAAGCACTGGAACAGGCTGCCCAGGGAAGTGGTTGAACCACCATCCCTGGATGTGTCTAAAAGTCAAGTAGATGTGGTGCTTAGGGACATGGTTTAGCAGTGGACTTGGTAGAGTTAGGTTGATGGTTGGACTCGAAGGTTTTTTCCAACAAACGATTCTACGATTCTAAGTGAAAATACTGAAATATAACATCAGTTACAGTTCACTCTTTATCTGGAGCCCCTAAACCAAACACGGCCAACACCCATGGTGCACACATCACCATTTTCTCTTTGCGGTTGCTTAAATCTGTTAACAGCAAGGAGCACAGGCAGTTCAAACAACTGCTTAAAAAGACAAGTAGAACAGAGTGACAGACACGTGCTCAAGGCTTCCTTCTAGCAGAAGGCCTATCCACCAAGTCCAGTTGGGGGTGCTGTTACTAAGCAGCATCTCGTCTTGCCCCTCTATACTCACTGTGGGGTTAAAGATTCAGTAGGTGACAACAGAGACAGATATTGGTTTTCTTTGCAGCCTGAACAGAGACTGCCACTTTCTAAGCCCATATTAGGGAAAAACAGACTTTGAAAAACACTATTTGATCAGAAAATGAATACAAACCTTGATTCATTTTTTTTCTTCCCATCCTCAAGTCCAATTAAAAAAAAAAAAAAAAAAAAAAAACCAGAAAAACAGCCTTCCTAGCATCTTTAGATCCCTTCCTGACTGATTTTGATTTTTAATTCCAAAAATCAGTACCTTACTCTCCTCTACCTCAGACATTCACCAACACCATACATAAACTGTATTTCATTTAAAAAAAAAGGCAGCAACAACATAACCCAAGCTGAATTCCTCCATCACAGTACTTGCTCCCCAAAGCTTGGGGGCTATGAGCACGTACTGCTGCATGAGCATCAGGCACCTAAATGTCTTTGCACTGATCAGAGAGCCTCTCTTGTGCACAGGGACAACTCTACAGAAGTGGGATGCTGCACGGTGTGCAGAAAATGGTCCTGGAGAAGTGCATAGACCCATCTCACAGGGAGGGACAGGTGATAGGAAGAGCCCTGAGTCTTCTCCTCTCTTGGTACGGAATGAACTTCATACCAGTTGCCTGCTAGTTTTTACAACACTAACAGTGCTCCATTAAGGCAGTAAGTCTTAATGAAGAGAAGTGCTACAAAAAGCCTTTCCTGATGGCATAGGTGAGGGCGTTTTGGTTTTAAAACAGGCTGAGGGATCTGTTACGGTTAACCAGGGCTAACTGGTACACTAACTTGAAAGTGAAGGGAAACATTGCTGTAAAGAAACTTTGCACATTTAACGAGCTACAGCAAGGTGAGCTTAACTCCTCTGTAGGGTGAAGAGATTGACCAAGCAGCTCAGCAAGCCCAATCATCAGTGCAGACAGCATCCTCACAGCCCTAGTTACAATAAATCAACAAAATGATTAATACAGGGATCCACCTACTGTCCTTCAATCCATGTCCAGTCCATGGATGGAATACACACACCCCTTTTAATAAATAAAGAATTCAGATGCAAGAAAACTGCTTGTCATGGCTTTGATTTTAAACACTGCCTCCAGTTGCCATGATTGTCACCACAACAGCTGGTTAGCAGTCCAGAGAAACTTGGCCCTAAGAACTCATGTCAGCTTTAACACCATTTCACAAGGGCTTTGTCCTTTGGAGGGGGGGGGAAAAAACAAACACAACCCACCTCTAGGCACCAAAATTAAGGTTTCATCATGGCTTTCTCTCCCCCACCCCACTCCAACATCAACAAGATTCTGCAGAGGCCCTGCCAGCATCCCACAGCTACAGCTCCTCTTATGCAACTTTTGCTCACAAGAGTTGTAATCACTCCTCCTAGATCATGTTCCAGATGATAAAAGTGTGAGCCATTGCTGCAAACAGAAATCCTTTTGTCACCAGAAAAGCGTACTTGAAAAAAACAAGCAGCTGAAGAGTTTTCATCTTTTCAATCCTAGAAAACAGCACACCATCACATTTTAGATGCAAGTACTTCTGTTAATATGCACATATTTGAGCTAATTAATAAAATCATGACAATAGACTCAGTTCTGAATTTCAAGTCGCGTTGTTACATGGCAAAATAAGAACCTAGGGATGCAGACAAGAAAAGACATTTACTACTGCAGGCAACTGCAACGCTACAAACATCTTCAGCAAAATCAGTGCTCTGCCATATTACAGCAAGTACAAATTGATCCATCCTCCTAAGTCTTGCACAGAACAAGGGAGAACGTGAATCATAGAATCATAGGGGTTGGAAGAGACCTCAAAAGATCATCCAGTCCAACCCCTCTGCCAGAGCAGGGTCACCTAGAGTACATCATCGTCAACTTACAGACACAGAGCAGGATCACAAAGGCACTGGGTGACTGGGTGACTTCCTACATCAGAAGCTTCAGGCTGTGAACTAGTGTGTATCTCTCCAGCTCACTACCTTAACCATCAAGGCAAAGCAGTCTTCCTCCCTGATAAGGTACACAGTGATACACACTGAAAGAATCCTGTGTTTTATTGTAAACAATAATGCTATTCTGAAAATTAAAGCCTCTCAGTTTTCTTAATGTGACAATTAGATGATGGAATGAAGTGACAGGTCCAGTTTCTCATTAAGTCACTGGCAACACCACATTACTGAGTTGCGTTGAGAGGAGCTGTTGCCAAGACAAAGCGATAGGAATGAAAGATGAAGCGTTTGAGAAGCATTTAATTTTGTATTCCAGGCTCTTCCACTGACTCTTCATGCAGCTGGAGCAAAATCAAAAGGTACCTACTTGCCACACTGTCCTATCTGGTGTATTTGGTATGGACCAAGACTTTCCAGTTCAAGAAACACAACAAATTTACACAGTGCCTTATGTACCAAGTCCAAGATCATCTTTGGTGCCTCTATGGTAACAAACAGGAAAAGTGCAGTCAGATGAACGACGGGGACCAGAAGACTCATTCAGAGGATGCTTAAAGTGTCTCCAAATTAGCTGCGGTAATAGCCTTAAAAGCGATTCTGGCAGCTGTGCACACCTGGCTGGACTGAGAGAGGGGATTGCAGATCAGGCTCACTGCTGGAGAAGTGACCTCTGTCAATCTCACAAAGTTCGAGGGTGAGCAGAAGGATACTGCCTCCTAGGGGACAATAAGGGATGAATAATGAAGTATATGAAATAAGGCTGTAAAATGGCAATAGCCCAGCAAGGACACAGACTGTCAAAACTCACGGTGACGAAGAGGGACAAAGGAAATGCCGCTACGATTTTGCAACATCAGAGCACACAAGACTCCCACCCAAAGCAGGTCATTTTCTTGAGTACTTTAATCGACAGCAGGAGGTGGTGTCATAGTGCAGCTGTCAGACATCTCCTGGAGATGCATATCACAAGGCTTGTCTTCAGCGGTAGTATGATTTGGCGCAACAGAGACAGTAAAAGAGGTTAAAACTTTAATTTAAAACTTTGCCAACAAAAATTGATTACAAAAGGGGAAATTATCTGTACAAAATAAGAAAGGAGGTACTCAGTTAACAAGAGACTGCCATTGTCAGTGTATGCAAGAGGACAAACAGTGCTTCAGGCCAAGTGACAAGGGAGAAATGAACAACCGAGTTCATAACATGGAATTCTGAAATGAATTTTTCCATAAACCAAAGTAAATTGACCTGAAGCAGCTCAAAAGTTAATGAATACTTGTCAGAAGTCTATTTTCCTTGCAAACTTTCTCCCCTTGATTTAGAAAATGAGGATGCACTAGAAAGCAAGACCCAGTACAGCACACTGGGCCAGGACAATGACTTTTGCCATGCTTCCTCCCACTCCAGCCTTCCTTCCAGCCTTCTGTACAAAGATTTTCTCCAATACGAGTGTGCCAGGATTTTAGTTGAGTCAAATTACCGCATCTTCATGTAAAACTCGGTTCCATCCCGACTCAAAACAAAGACAAATGCTTTGGAGACAGTGATATTACTATGACTAAAAAGACCAGCTGCATCAGAACTCCTATAGAAACGATGGTGCTCAGACTTTTCAAGTTAGCATCCCAGCAGCTGTCGGTCAACAATAGATTAGTATTTACAACACTGCAGTGCCCTTTTCTACCTACCATTCTTTACAAGGAGACAAAAGCATCTTTAAAATTCACCACTGAATCGACAAAAACAGCAGGTGATCTCTGAACTCCAGGTTCCTATAAAACCTAAGCACACAATATGATCATTACCAGTTTTCTACATTTTTCCACAAGCCAAATCAACAAAATTGAGTTGCAGTGAAGAAATGGAGCAGGCATTTTTCAAGCAAGCCAGTTGAAAAGTTCCAGTCCGACTGCATATTTTCCCCTCACTTTCACATCACATCATACTTACAAGTTTATAAACCTTCAGAATTCAGGCTTAGTGAAGAAAAAGTAGTAATAAAAACGTTTTGGCCCAGATTCACTTCAGCTACTTACAGATACCTGAGATACCTACGCTGGGGCAGAACAGCTTTATGTACATTATCTACGCAGTAAAGACAGACATGCTAAAACGAAATTGGGTTAGTGGCTTGGTTCTCATCCTAGTGATGATGCTCTTCCCCCAACTACAAAAGTGAGCAACTGTATTCCAACTCAGAAGTCTTGGTTAAGCTTAGAGTAATTGCACTCCTAGCTTACGCATCGGCATTGATGTGAACCTAAGCTCTACCTTGCTCACTGGCAGCTCCCACTCAGGGGAGCTGGGGACAGCCACCTTTACAAATGCTGAGATGTGCAAGTCCTCCTTACAGCTGGGAAAATTGAGATAAGTAAGAAGTTTGCTCAAGTCCATGCAGTGAGTCAGTAAAAAGCAAGCGTTACAGCTTCCTGGATCTTTGCCCTGTGGCTCTGCCCACTGGAACCCAGTATGAGGAGAAGTACTGCACAGAATCATTCCCTTTTCCATGTCAAAAAGTATTACCGAAAAAGTAGAGATACTAATAAACAGCATACATAGTTTCTTATTTGACAATGAAAGTCCTGTAGTAAAGCAATCTGTTCTACCGTATCTTGACTCTGGAAAAGTTTTATTTCCAGCTTTGATTCTTTGATGTCTTAAAGCTTTTAAGAGAAAGCTGAAGATTCCATTGACAAGCAGAAAGCTCTAAGTCAGTACCCTTTACATTAACCACAATGATATGTAACATTTTCTAGTTTAAGTAGTATTTGTGCTACCCAATTTTTTGCAATCGAAATAGAAACCTTGAAGCAAAGAATTCACAGATCTCAGTCAAGAAAATTAAGCCAAAAAAACTTCAGTTTAAACAGAGCAAGCCTTGTAACATGCCATGAAGAGCTGAAAGATTTCAGTTCTGTCCAAACATTATTGCCATTTCAAACAAAAGCCTTCTCATCTTTAGTCTTGCCTGGCCCATGCTGTAGCAGGTAGGACAAATTCTGCACAGCAAGAAAAAACTCCCCTCAAAACACAGCTTAGTAATGGGAATGAAACGTTTGCATTTTGCTTTAGGAATGCAGCAGGGAGATATCACTTAAATGAAGGTTCCAAAGACCCTGGGACTTAGCCACAGATATGGAAAGAGTCATCTTCCTAAACTTTGGGATTAGTTTGATCCATTTGCCTCACGTTGGACTCTCATAGCCAACAAAGCTTCTACTTACCAGGTGAGACTGAACACCATTAGCCTGTTCCATCACATCATGGAACTAGACAGCCTAATTGCTGCCCACTGCAACAGACAGAAAATACTGTATAAAGAAGACTTTTTTAAATGGCAGAATCAAATAGGACACTACTGGCTAACTTGGAGCATGAGCTACATTTTTCCCTTCTGGAGTTTTTAATTTTCTCTCAAGCCAGAAACATTCTTTCAACTCAGATAAATCCAACAGTACTACAGAGAGCTCAGTTCTTAAGCATGCTCTGCACCAGGGAGGGTCAAGTCCTGCACCCAATTAAAACCAAAGAGCTGCTTCCCAAGGGCAGGAGGTTCTTCACTGGTCACCTAGACGGAAACCTTGCCCCCAGTTGTGTCTTCCACCACCCTGCTGATCTTCTGCAGCTCTTCTCATGCTAGCAGGTGGGACACCAAACCCCGACACTCCTCCTCTCCTATTTGGCAGCCAGCGGTACCTAGGACAAGCCAGAAGAGAAGGAGAGAGTTTAAGGAACAGTTGTACCTTATGGGTAAATACCAGACTACTTTTCCACGCATTTCCTTTTAGCTATGAGATTTTGCAATAAAACTGGCTTTTCACAGCAGTACTTCACAGGAATCTTCCCAAATCTAAGCCCTCAGCACAATGAGAAATGGGAATTCCAGGGAACTTCCATCTCTAGGATATGGTTAGATACAATAATGCAAACACAGAGGGAAAAAAACACACATCAGGGAATCTCATTGTTGAGACTAAATGCTGTGATACAAATTTAATTCCCTTAACTTCTCTCCATTTCTTTCAGAAGAAATATAAAAATATCAAAATAGCTTCTTAGTATCTCTCTTCAGTAGTTGCAACGCTCCTGTCATCACAGCATCTAGCCATCTCCCTGCTCTCCAAATAAACATTCCTGAGGAACTGAGAACCAAAGGAACTAGGGGAAAGAGGCTCAAGCAAACAGCTTGTCTGCAATCAAAACTCAAGTGACCAGGCCAGAGTAAATCAGAGTTGTAAGAATTCATTATCCAACTTAGGCTACCATCTAAATAGGCATCTAAAATACAGCTTCTGCCTTTTACCAGGGATGTCATTAATTCAGAGTCATTTCAGCTTTACAACAGTCACACTGAGCTCCTGAAAAACACTTGCTGAATTTGACCACTGAAAACAGAGGCCCGGACATAAAACCCAGATTCCTTTCTGATAAGAAAAATGACCCTGTACAGAAAAAGTCCTTCACTATTCAAGGTGTCCGTAACTTACCACAGCATCTTTTTTTAACAAAACATTACAGTGTAAAGGCAGACTTTAACCCTTTACAGAGATTTCTGCATTACTTCTGTTCTTTCTTCCCAAATATAAAGAAAAATTAAATACACATAGAGGAATTGCATGTAACCAGCAAAATTGATGGCAGTTTCAGAGCTGTTATTGCCTTGAGAGACACTCTGAAAAAATATTTTGTCTTCTAATCTTTATGGAAAATTAGGTTTAGCAGAAGGCCTTGCAAACACAGAAGTAGAATATAAAGCTGCCCTCCTCATTAACACTTGTACAGAAAATGTAACTAATTCAACTTTGCATCTTCTAATTAACAGCTTATCCTATAAAATGGGTTAACCCAGTTGCTAACTAAAAGAGGGAATATTTACAACCCAAAAGGATGTGGATAAAGGTAACTGAAGCTACAAATGTCAGCTTCTGATCATAGTATTTCAGTGCCAAAGCAATAAACAGATAAGAAAAAGCACTTCAGAACCCAAGACCTGCAGTCTTGGTCACAGTTGCTGGTACAGACTGCAAAGCAGGACAAGTATTACAGCTCTGAACAAGTCTATAGCTGACTTCTATTACTGTCACAAGCTGGCGAACTGGTAGCAACTGTAATGCTTCATGGAAAAAACAGAAAAAAAAGATCATTTACAGGAGAACATTTTTTTGGTACCACTTGATAGTTGTTAGCAAGCTGTCTACTGGAGCTCAATTCACTAGCAGAACTATGACTTAAGAGCGTGCAAAGGACATAAGCCAGCCATAGAGGTAACATAGAACTCTCACGTGGGCCATCCACAAGAAACTCAACATTTCTGACAACTTGGCAGCACAGTCAGTATGACAGTCTGAAGCAGGTTGATTTAGGAAAGTATTTTACACCTTACAATCACAGCAAATATATGTCTGATGAGCAATACAGAAAATTGGACCAAACAGTGTGCTAAAAAATAAAGTCAGCTTACAGGAACTGAGGTGTGGACAGAAAATTCCTTCCTCCCAAATCCATTGGATATTTAAACATTAAGAAGAAATATAGATGTCCAACCAGATTTCCTATCAGCTCATTGATAACTCTGCAAAGCAAAAGAAAGAGCTGTTAGACATGGCACCTTTTCTGAAAATAAACAAGTGATAATCTGCTGGTTACTACCGTTCACCTGCCATGGGCACTGCTGGGGCTGTGAGCCACAGAAAATTTCCCTTCCCTCAGCATTTTGCAGCCATTTCTTTAGAAGTGCCAACCTTCAGTGCCAACAAATCAACAGGCTGTTCCACCTTCCTTTCCAAGCCTTCTCTACAGTCTGTACTGAAAATGCAATTAAATACTTGTTTACATCAGGGAATTAGACTGTACAGCTATTAGTGACTAAAATATTAGTCTGTGGAGCTTGAGAAGTTACTGCTGGTTTTGTTGGACAACCCATCTCCTGCTGTACTGAGCTGTTTTGTTCCCAGTTTTGCAAAACCTCTGCTGAATGGGGGCCCTTGAGTATCTTCCATCATGCATAGAAACAGCAGGTACCTAACAGCAAGTACGAACAGATGAGTCAGTAGGAGGCACAGCCAGAAAAGGGAATTGGTTTTGCTGTTCTATCTCCTTCTTTTATAAATCAGCCACAAAAGTTGTTATTGTCACTAATTGTGTTACAGCGGCACCAAGAGGCCCCAGCCAACACAGGGCACCAATGAGAAAGCCCATGCACAGAGGGGATTTCTGCATCACGGAGTTTAGTCAAAGAAACCCAACACAGACCAACCAATTCAGCAAGTGCCATATGACACGGCACTCTGAGCTTGATATTGCCACTCCCCTCTGTGCCACAAGCGAAAAATCCATCACATTGGGCAAGACTGTGAGGGAAAGAAGTAACAGCACTGTCAGAGTCAAGCTAAATTTGTTTCTAAGACAGGTAATGATTGCTGGGGTGACATCTTTCTTTGTTGTGCAGTACTCTTTTACTAAGGAAAAGGCCTAATGCATAGATTTACTAGAAACTAAACCAAATTCTTATTACTTTCCCCTCACTTAAACTCTCTAGTTCTCACACAAATCTCCTCTTCGCTTTTACCTGAAGTGACCACCATATGACACTGAGCATTATCAGTTAGATTATACAGCTTTAAGCCTTTTATTTTAATATTGCTTCTAAGTTCAGCCACAAGTTCAATAGCTGTAAAAGGTTTTATATAACTTCAAATTGGTCATATTAGGAAATACATACGATCCACCAATGATGTAGTTGAATCCCAGAATAACCCATGGAAGGTAACAAGCCTGAAAAAGAATGTAATGGAGATAGAGTTTTAACTACCAGTTATGAACATAAACCTGCTCAACTCACCACTGCACTAACAAGCATGATTCTAATCTAAATGTTTTAGGCATTACACAAAGTCACACTCAAGCATTATAAGTAAATGTGTCTTTTACACTCTGTTCCACAGCAAGCTTAAATCTGAAAGCTTACAAAGAACTGGTATTTCAGATTTTTAAAAGGTCTGGAAACAATGATTAAAAGAGTTTTCATCACAAGATCTGGCAAGAACAGACAAGGTTGTACAGGAAAGAACAATTGAAATATCAACATTTTGTCACTACCGTGTCACTACTTTCAGCTTTTATCCAAGGTTAACATTTATATGGATTTTTTTTCCCCTCTTTTCAAGCCCAATGAATTTCAGCTGTCAGGACATCTTCTCAGTAAAGTCACACAGTGTGACATCATATGGAGAACCATGAAGAAATCTTTGTTCCATCTCAAGGAGAATAGAACTATGTGAAAACATGAGACATACTTAAGATGAGAAAATATTTATATTTTGCCCTTCACCCCTTCAAGTGCATCTTCTGGGCAGAAATCTTCCCAATATCCTGTCTGACATACCTTAAACCTTGTTCCAAACCAAAACGATACAATCATGTCTCTGTTCAGCTGGGCCCACACGTAAAGTACTGACATGATGAGTGGAATCATCAGCAACTGCAATGTTAAAAAACAAACAAAAAAACCCCATTTTTTTTTTCAGGCAAAAAGTTACCATCACAGAAGCCTGAGAAACTTAAGCAGGCAGCAGGAGATATAAGCTTAAAAATGGCTTGTAAGTGTGGTCCATCAGGAAAAATCTTTAAAGACTGCCACAGAACCTTTGCCATCATGTGTCATGGATCTGTTCAATAGCTATGGAGAATCTACTTGGTCATCCTCTTCTGCAAGAACACATCAAAGCAAAGGGCTCCAACTTGCACCTAGTGAAAGCACAGCTGTGAACTCCTGTGCTCCCAGCTGCTTGGTAGCCCAGCTCCAGCGCAGTCAGCGACACACCTGTGCCACCAGCACGTCCAGTCACAGCCCAGGACACTAACCCAAACACACACCTGGGGCTAAAGCTGATATAGCAGGTGAAGTGTTACTCCATTGAGTCACCAGCTTCATCCCCCTCAGAACACCACAGAGGGAAGAGGCACCAGCAAAACACTATTTCAGATACTGCAGCCAGCCCTGGCAAAGCCAATTTGGAAGACCTCAGAGTTAATCTGTACTCCATGCCAGGAGATGAGACTATTTCCAATACCTCCTTACTCTGGCTAATTAGCTATTGCTAATTAGACTATTTTCAGTGAAACAAACATAAAGCACCATTTTAACTATCTGCTGATTTCAGAACTGACGACAGACTGTACCAGCCACATTTCCATGAACTGGTTTACCATCCACCTTATGTGTTTGGGAGAGAGGTTAAAACACATCCCTTGGGGGGTGCTGCTATTCAGCAGGTCCCACACCAAAGCTGGCACACCAGCATCAGCCCAGCCTTCCCCAGGCCCTGCAGCACACCCCCAGCTTGATTCGTCTCACGGGCACCGGAGGGTCTTTATTAAAGCCATTTCCACTTTACTGGAAAAACAAAGTAGCATCTAATTTCCTGAAGTATTTGACATGGGAACAGAGGCCCAGCTATTCTACTTCATCTTCTCAATCAACACAAGCAGAAAAACCTTATTTGTAAGAAAACCACATTCATACATCAAACAACCGATTTTTAAGCAATACTTTGTATTCAGATATTTTAAGTACCTTTTTAAAAAGATACAAATCAACACTAATCAGTCTAAAATTCATACAATGTTTAAGTGTATTCAGCATGCTTTTGAAGAATTTTGTGGTGTCTTCCTCATAGCAAAAAAAAAAATTAAATGCAAAGTTACTCCAGCCCTTAACAGAACTGAGTCCTGACAGCAGATGCATGATCCCTGTTTTTGTCTACCGGGGAGCCTGATAAGTGATCTAATAAATGTTCAGATAATATTGCACGGAGTATTAGAGATATTGGTGGAAGCTTTGGGTAGTGGGGACGGAATAAGATGAGGAGAGAACAGCAGAGGAAGGCTGAATACATGCAGTTACCTGGTGCTCTGTTGTGTCCAAGAAACACTTGCCCATTTTCACCCATAATATCTGGGGAGATAAGAACTACCTCATTGAAACTGGTTCTGTAGATCACTATTCTAATCATTCTTGTGAAGATTTGGCACTTCACAGTTTTGATCTGAAGCTGCATTTTTCACAAAAAGATCTTCTGTTGGCAAGTCAGAGGCTCAATAAACTTAAGACTGATGAACCCAAACCCCATTTTTAGATAAAGAATGCAAAACCACATTCATTAGAAGAAACAGTGCACAGGTGACATCTTGTGTCCACTTCAGTAAAAGGCTGAACACTTCTGACTGCACAGGGTCAATTTTCATTCAACTCCCTAAATTAGGAGTGGTCGAGTCAGGTACAGGCTTGTGACCTTAGAGTCTCACCCAAAACTAAAAAACTACCAAACCACACCCAACAGTCCATTTTGATATAAACTAAACCAGCCTAGCTTATCTGCATTCTGCAGTTATGCCAATAACGCTCTCTGTAAAGTCACTAGGTAGCCAGAAAGTTCCATAAGATTATCATTTAAGAAGCTGCACTGCACTTACCTGCATGTCCATTGCCAGGCCAGTTATCTGTCATCGCACCATTAAGGAAGACACAGCAAACCTGATAGACTAGAACAAAAAGAAGCTGCACACACACTGAACACGCATGCAAGGCCTTCAACATTTAAAATTAAAACAACATTCCTGTGTAGTATTAAGTTAACCACTGGAAAAAATTAAAAACATTCAGTGAACTACAGACTTACACACTTAGTTTCAGTAACTGGTTTTCAGTAGCTTTCAAGCTGCCACCTCAAATCATCACCCCAAGGCCTGTCGGATGCACTGGCCTTCCCTCCATGGTGAAACTGGCTAACTACAAACTCAGTCAGTGTTTGCATAAAAGCATGTTACAGGTTTCACAGCTGGATTCTTCCATTAGCTTTTTTAAAGACTAAAATAATAGGTTTTCTCACTGATGAAATACCAGATCATTAAAAAATTTCAACAGATTGCCACGGAATCAGAGAAAATAAATAATGTCTTGAAGGGCATCAATGAAAGTTTTTAATACTACTTTCCTACCTTGTTACCCAAAGAATCTACTTGCTGTATTAAATGTTGAGTAGAATAACTGCTGAAGAATTTTGCTACAATCAGAATGCTTTTAACAGTTCATAAATGTATATAAAACGGCACCAAGCATTTCTCCAGATCACACATCCAGATTTCTCCTTACATCATATAGGGAACAAACAACTGGAAACTTTTAAATCATCAGTTTTAAAGTCAAGTCACAATCAGATTTATCTAATAGCTCACAGGCAACAACCTGCAACTACAACGAAGCCGACGGTTTTCTTAACAACACAACCAAACCCGCTCTGTTGTTTTCCTAGGTACTGCTGTGGCTCAACAGGATTAGCAGGAACAGCAAATCCTGCCATACAGTGGAACGTGACTAGAGAAAAGGTAATCTACTGATAAAGGTAACAGCATTTCCACACACTAGCTTTCCTGGCTGGATCTGGTTCACACTGATGTCACTACTCCCCTTTTTCCACATGCTGTGCCACTGCAAATTGCTACAAGGAGGTGGAAACAGCAGATAGAATGGGAGCATCACAAACAATGGAGGTTCTACAACTGCCCTTTGGCAAACCATGACAGTATTTGACTGCCCTTACAGTAAAAGGGTCTTATATTTAAATGGAATTTTTTGTGTTTCCATTTGTACCTGTTCTCTCTTGTCCCATCACTGAACACCACTGAGAGAAGTCTGGCGCCATTTCCTTTACTCCCTCCCCATCAGGTATTTATCCACATGGATAACACACCCCTGAGTCTCCTGTTCTCCAGGCTGCACAATCCCAGCTCTCCTCATGTCACAGATGTTCCAATCCTTTAATCATCTTCACAGCCCTTTGCTGAAATCACTCCTCTATGTCCATGTCTCTCTTTTACTTGGGAATCTGGAGCTGGATGCACAAGAGCCGAGCACGCAGGAGCAATCACCTCCCTCAACCTGCTGGCAGTGCTCTACCCAGCACAGCCCAGGAGCCTGGGGGACACTTTTGCCACAAAGGCACATTGCTGGCTCATTGTCAACTTGGTGTCCAGC
This sequence comes from Merops nubicus, assembly GCF_000691845.1. NCBI lineage: Eukaryota > Metazoa > Chordata > Aves > Coraciiformes > Meropidae > Merops > Merops nubicus. Next base: position 23,007 of record NW_008595641.1, read on the forward strand.
AGAACATCCAGGGCTTTTTCTGTCAAGATGCTTTGCAGACTGTCAGTCACCAGCCTGTCCTGGTGCCTGAGGCTGTTCTTCCCCAGGGGCAGGACTCTGCACTTGCCTTTGCTGAGCTTCATTCGATTCCTGACCAGCACATTTCTCCAGCCTCTCAAGATCCCTCTGAGTGATAACACAACCGTCTGGTCTATCAACAATCCCTCCCAGTTTTGTATCTGAGACCTAAAGAAAATTCAGGTAGAGCAGCACAGCTCATGGAAAAACTGTTTCCCAATGCTCCCAAATCAACAAAACCAGCTTCTTCAGGAAGCTGGCTCAGCACAGGTATTCCAAGACTGCTTTCACAGACTCAACTTACTTGTACTCAGCAGGTAAAAGATCTCTCCATGAGGCACTCTGGAATTTCCAGTTCAGGGCATGACAGAGATCAGACCCACCTGCACATAGCACCTTAAATACACTCTGAGTCCAGGCAGCAAGCCACAGAAGTGGCTAAATGAAGCAGTACAGCAAACACCACGGAAGCTCATGTAGCACAAGCTGAGTTTTACATAAGCAGAACCCTAATCTCCAAATTACATACTTATATTAGCACTTTTATTAGTATTCTCCCTGCAAGCCACTTGCTACCTTTCCAGGAAGATTAAAAACTCACCTGTGAACATTTGCTACACTTTTAGCAAGTAACTAACATATTCTGTAACTTTGATGATGAGCAGAAGGATACAACAATGCAGATCCAGTTAAACAGGAGCATGAACATGTAATCTGCTGGCCTTCCATCAAAAGCCCCTGTAAATAAAAAGAATTGTTAGGAAAGGTGTTGAAACCTTGGTAAGACTTTAAGACTTTTTTTGCGTTTAGGAGTCTCAGAAAAGCCTCATTAACAACAGTTGCTGTACATGCAGTCTGTGGTTTACAATTTGTATTTTATTAATTTTAAATGGCCTTACAACGTAACAACCTACAGGATCAATAATAGGACATTCAGCCTATTGCATTAAGTGCACACACAAAAGACCTACTTAAAAAAATGAGACACTACGGAGATCAGTGGTTTTAACTTCACAAGACTTCAAAATGGAGATAGACCTTGGCATTCACAGGAAGCTACCAGTGAGAAGCACACAATAAGGAAATACACTTGCACAGCAGAAGTGGAGACACCAAGTTTAACCACCGAGTCACGTGAAAACCAGTCCTTACTTGGGCACATTGCATCCTCTTTGCTTCATCTGCTCAGACTCGAGAGGTATGATAGTTTTTAACTTTAGAAAAATTAACATATATAACAAGGAAGGTACAGATGTTCAGTGCATTGCTCCTTCTCCAAAGCTGAACTGCTTGCCTAAATTCCCATTTCAACCTTTTTTCAGGACAGATGAAACAAAAAAATAGAAAAACATTCTCTGCAGGTCATACTAAATTAAATTATCTTTAGATGTCCATCTGAGCTTGGGACTTGGCAGAGAGAAGGGTTAAAAACCCAAACCCCTAACAGCTCCTTGTGAACACAGAAATTGTAAGCTCTCACTCCTGCAAACTGTGGTGAAAGGCTGGGATGGACCTCAGCATCCGAGCCAGACTCCATGAGCCATCAGAGACCCAGGCTGGCCAGGGAAGCCTGAGGAGGCCCAGACCACACAGGGACAAACACACTGCCTCATGAACACGCTGAATCACATGCTAATAATTAAACATCTAATTGCCAAGAAAAAAGGCCACTGCTTAAATGTTAGCACTATACAAGAATTACTAATGTTACCCTACAACTGCTTTATACATCCCCAAAAACTTAAAGAAAGAAAAATTTCTTTTCAAGCATTTGCTTTTTATAACTAGAGCAACTCAGCCTATGTAAAACAAAAAATGGTATTTTTGTCATTTGATTATTTAAGTTCAGCCATGCAAGTTACATGACAGAGCAGTGGGGGGATGGACGGCCAACAAAAAAATGTTGAAAAGTCTTTTGGAAAGTTCTAAAGTTGGAGAACTACACAAACTGGAGGTTTGTCCTCACTGTTGCCATACAACAAATTGAAACAAATAAAGAAAGGAAGCTGACTAACCTTGCAGAAACTCCAGCACAGGAATTCCTCCAGAATAGGAAGAAAAGCAAGCAAGTATTCAGCTTCTCATTATTTATAAGACTACTAAGTAGATGAACTATTTAAGTTGACTTTCAAATGAGTATCTAAGAAAACTGAGCTACAGACTGCCAAAAAGTTCAGCAGAGAGCCAAGGTGAGCTCTAGCCCACCAGGTCCTTTAGCAGGGTGCTGGGTATAACCCAGTCATCAGGGAAGAGCTGCAGACTGATAATTTCATCATTCAAACTGCTGGCAAGCAAACTACATATTTTGCTTTCTCTGTTAATATTTGTGTTCTTCTCCAACAGAAACAAAACAACTAAATCAATCTCCTTTCCCTCAGGAATCCACAGGTCACCTTGTTAGAAAAGCAGAAGCACAGTATGAAACCACACATTTCTGACAGCTAAATTTGAAGTTAGCAATGCAGCACCAGCATGTGCTCAAAAACCAGCACAACCCTGAAAGCAGAAGTTTCACTTCTAGTTTCACAGACAAAAGAAGAGACAGACCTATGCTGATTTCCAGCTGTAAACATTATCAGCACCTTCTACATCCCCACTTGCAGAAGGATTTGAGCCTTTGTAGAGGAAGGACCAACCTAACCAAGAACTTCATTTATACCCAGACAAATGACTGCAGTATAAAAGCAATGCATCTATTCAAACCACAACACAGCTGACTTCCCAGTTTCAAAAGCCACCTGTTGTACAGCAGAAATGGAAATCCACTGGGGTAAAAAGGACTTCCTTCCTTGAGGCTTCTGCCACAGCACAGGTAACTAGAGCATTTTGTTAATTTGTGTACAAGCAGTGATGTCTTACAATGTGCATATACGAATTAGGGATTCATGCTACCTGTAGCTTTGCACAGCAGCCTGTCACACTGACAGTACTCTCGTGTGATCATAGGCTGCCGCAGAAAGGCTCAAAGAGAAGGAGGAACTGTTTCTAGCTATTAAACCACTACTTACTTTCACTAAGAAAACAAAATACAATCTGGCACCACTCCTCCCTTTCCTTGCTACTCTTCTTACAACTCAAAAGGGACTCCACAATACTCTCTGGATGATGGGTTTACAGGGATCTCTTCTCTGCCATAGCACTTCCCAAACATCACCTTGCAATGCATTACCACTTATACCACCAGTGCTGAGACTCCATTAAAACTACACTGAAATTCTTCTCCATAAAGGCCTTCACGTGGAGCCTGGGTTTGCAAATACTTTACTTAAAATGAAATTGGTTTTGCTTAGCTTTAATGAACTATGCAATGCAAAATGAAAGCGGCTTTGAAGCTATCCCTTAACAACAATCTCTTTTTTGAGAGAAATTATTCATTATCTGGTTTCCTTTCCTCCACTCTTGATTTTCCCTCTAACTGAAAATCTAACTAGTTCTGTAACTTTTTCACATTTCTGTTTGATAGAGGGGTACACTTCAGTTGTACAAGATATCTCTCAATTCAACGTAACTGATAGAATAACACAGGTAAGCTTCACTGCCTCTAAAAAACAGGAAAAAATGATGTTATTTTCTCAAGATAGATATATCTATTATTACATACGCTCTGTCATCCTTATGTGCTAAAGGACAACAAACACCACAAAATAGAAGTAGTGCCCTCTTTTAGTCTCTAACCCTCATTTCTTGAAATCCAACAACTAAAAGCACCAAACCCTCCTACTGAAAGAAGTATCAAGTTCAGATCCTACATGAACAGGCTCCCTGCCAAAGGGAAGGAGCCAGGCACAGAAAACCAGTTTTCAGAGGGGTTTCCTATCAACTAAAATGAGTAGGCACAGAGAGGAGCCATCTTCCTCACAATTCTGTCCAAATCAGCTACAACCTCATTGACACAAACATTACCAGCAGAAGCTGCATCTAACCATGCTTAGTCTCTATCAACTCTGGGCAGAGTTCAGCACATGCTCACAGTTTAATGGGTAACATACCTGTTTCTAATCGTGAGGAATATTGATACAAGAAATACAAATTCACCAAGTAGAGAAATCCTGTTCCAGGTCCCACTGGGAAGAAGAAAGTTGCAGTTATTGGCCGCCAGATCTGTCCAGGGGAAAAGAAGAAGATATATTTACATGCTGCAGAATCAACTCATATGCATAACTTTTTTGTTTTCAAAAAGTTATCAATTACTTGGGTTATTTTTAATCTCTTCTTTGATCTTCCAAGTATAAATTACTGCTGCTTCAGCAGCTTTTATAGTTGTTGGGGTTTTTGAAATCTGATAAGCAAAGCTACTAGGATTACAACAGAAATCACATGAACTTCTCACATCATCACAGTACTGTGATGTATCCCGTTTGCAGTGTGAAAGGGATATGCTCCCAAGGATGCTACCCTGTTCTAAAAGCAGCCACACAAAATCCATTGCTACCTGCTGTGCAGAGGCCAAGGAATACACACAGTGGCCCTTATCATACCCTTCCAGGCTGCAATAAGCATTCAGCACCTGCTTTAGAGTTTCTCAACTATGATTATGAGGCATGACCAACTGCAGGGCAGCATGCAGCGTGGACAGAAAACGTCTGGCCAGTTATGAACGAGCTCTTTAACTTGCAACATTTCCAAACAGAGTGTTGGGATCCTAAACATCACAGTTCCAGAAGGAATAACAGAATCAGAGAAAAAAACCAGTCATTTAAGCTGCTAAATTTAGGAGGCAATATATGAGACAAACTACAGATGGAGGTAGTTTTTATCTTTCTTTTCACTCAGTCTTTTACACTGAAGATATAATAAGCACATTTCATGAAATTCTGAAGGTTGAGATCTTTTCCTTCACTTTCAGTTCATCCAGTGGGTGCCCTCCCCTACACAACTGCATACTAAACCACCGTAACCTCCCAGTGCAAGAAAAAGACTATGTCAAGTTTGTCACTACTTTTGATTTGCCAGTGCACCCAGAAACACCGTACATCTGAAACCTCAGGACCTCAGCTGATAGTTCATGGCAGCCACACCTAGGCACATCAGCTGGCAAGCCCAAACACAAGCTTTTTCAAATTCTCATCAAGAAGGTGCAAAAAATGCACTTGCTTAGCTCTGCCTTACTGTCTCCCAAGCCACAGTTTAGGGCGGCTGCACACCTGCCTGCTCTCAAAGCCACACCCACACAAGGGACGCTGGGCAAGGGACCTGAAGTCTGTCTTACGATTAAAGAGTGCCTTGGCATAAGAACTGATGCCAGGCAGGACAATTACCCCCCCAAAAAATAAGGGAGAAAAGGCACCATAATGAGACGGAAGACAAACTACAAGGCCAGTCAAAGGCCACAGCCCTCCGTGCCTCACGGGAGCCGTAGCACCGAAGCCCGTGTCACCTTGCCGGGGAGCCCGGGGCCTACGGAGGCAGACCCCTAGCTAAACCCGGGGCCCAGCTCGCAGACCCGCTTTAGGCTGAGCAGGGAGGTAGGCCCGGCCT
>NW_008595642.1:0-7265 GCF_000691845.1 Merops nubicus
AAAAAGAAAAAAAAAAAAAACAACCACTATCGTGCACCTAAACCCCCACTCCAGGCAACCGAATACATTAACCACCCACACTAAAAAAAAAAAAAACAAACAAACAACAAACTAACCAAACAAAAAAAACCAACCAACCAACCAAATACCTCCAAAATAAAAACCGCCACAAAAGGATTCCAAAGCTGTTTGGTGCACTCCCGGTGAACAGACTCGCAGACTCCTGGAGCAATGATGGCAGGGAGTCCAGAGCAGATATGCTGCCAGGCAGGAAAGCAGCAGGAACAGCAGGAAAAGAAAACAAACAAACAAACAAACAAACCCAACAAAACCAAAAACCACAGGGACGACAGGGACCCAGGAACAGCAGAGAAGCCGAGGAGAGGAACGGTGAGAGGCAGTCACAGTCCTCCAGGAGTTCTGCTCCTCCTCTCGATCCGATGAGAAAAGGTTTCCCAGTCCCAAAAGTCCAAAGCTCATAGATCTCCCCAGGTTCAGGTGGGAGTGCCCAGTACCTTCCCCAAGGGCAGGGAGTCTCACAATGGGTGCTTTGACTTCATGAATAGTGGGATATTTTTGGATCCCTTGCTGGTCTGGGCTGTTGTCAGTTCAGCTGGGTTCATGGTGGCCTATTAGCAAGCAGAGAGGACCCCTCCCGCTGTCTGCAGAGGTGGTAACACCTGCCTGTATCTCTTTCCTTATCTTATCTATTGTAGTCTGGGGTGTGGTGATGTGCTCTGGGCAGCTGCTTTCTCCCCCACCCTGAATCCACCCCAAGAAAATGAAAGAATTCAAAAAACAAGCATACACCAAAAGAACATTCCCCCTCCCAAGCACCCAAATCATGACAGGAACCTAATCCTATTTGCTTCCTTCAGGTAAAACTTCCTTTGACCTCAATGTCTGGGAATATAATCAATTAAAAAAAATCCACTGTCTGATCTATTTATGTTGCTGCATGCTATCAAAACACACAACTGAACTGGAACTCATATCTATCTCCCAGTCAGGACCACAAAACAAATTGGTTCAAATACGTTAGCAAGTAGTTGTTGCAAAACAAACAATAGCAAGTCAGTACTTATAGCTATGGACATGTGAATATCAATGTGAAAATAATTACATATAGAGGCTGGCTCCAAACAGACCCTACAATGGTTCGTTGTCATTCCTATCCAAAAATCAGTTGTCACAGTTGTTAAACATGCTATCTAATCTTGATGGAGAATTGTAATCAACTTGCCTGTGCCAAGAATCAGCTCTACATTTTTTTTATTTTATTTCTTTTTTTTCTGTAATGTAGGGCAGCTTTGTGATCTGCTCTCCAAGTGGGTGTGAAGTACCTTGCTTTTGCTTTGAATAAATAATAGTCTACAAGAAGTTTCCCAGTCGGGTTACTCTGAATAAGGCAGATTAAACAATCCAGGATTTGGGACACAGTCTTACTGTAGATCACAAACTATGTCCTAGGGCTGTAACAGCTTCTGTGTACAGGAATGTAATGTAATGTAATGTAATATAATTAAAATCTTCATTTCATCATGGCTGAAATTTGATAGTTAGTTCCTATTTAACAGAGTAATTCCCTTAGTAATTCCATGTATTTCAGGCAGTCTACTTCTGATTATGATTACAATTCAGGTATTTTTCTGTGACAGTCTTCCATATGAAGTTTCCTGTACCATGTTAACTTTGTATCAGATTAATCATGAGATGACTGGCACTCATAAGGAACAAACATGAAACAATTATTTTCATCAGTTCAGACAAAAACTACAGCAACACAGTCCTGTAGAGCTGAACACACATCACAAAGAATTGACATAATCTGTATCAATAAAGAGAATAGAAGAGCCGAAGGAGAGTAAACCCTGCAGATAGACCGAGAAGTGTAGGCAAGAGATAGCATAAAAAGAATTTTAATAAAAAGAGGTAAACATGTGTACTTGGTTAACCCTGCCTAACAGCCAAATGCCCATCCAGCCACTCAACCACTCCTCTTCTTCAGTAGGACAGCAGGAGAAAAAAACTTTAAGAAAGCAGGTAAATCCAGAGGGAGACAGGGAGACTGCTTGTCAAGTCCCATTGTGTAAAACAGACAATTTGGATAAAATAAATTAAATTTATTGATAGTTAAAATAGATTTGGGTAGTGGGAAACAACAACAAAAACCTTAAAATGTCACTTTCCTACTCCTTTTCATAGGCTCAACGCTCAACTTCACTCCCCCGCTTCCAAGTCCTCTTCCTCCTACCCCAAGTGGCACAGATGGATGGGGAATCAGGGGCTTGTGGTCCGTCCAAAAAGTTCCCTTCTGCTACATCTTCTTGCTCACAATTCTTCTCTGATCCAGCAGCTGGAGCATTTCCTTCTCCTCTGACCTCTCCTGTTTTCCACTTTTGTTTTTCCTCACTCTGCTCTCTGGTGTTTTTGCCCCATCTTAAACTGACTTTCCCAGAGGTGCCACCACCTTGGCTGAGGGGGTCACCTGTAGGGGGTCAGCTAGAACCAGCTGTGTCTGGCACAGGGCAGCTCTGGCCTGTTCTCACAGAGGCCCTGCAGCCCCTCCATTGCCAACACCTGGGCACCTCCACCCAATGCAACACGTAATAATGTAGAAAAACTAAAAATAAAGAGACTGAGAAAGACAGAGTGATGAAGCCTACAAGCAGATTTAGGAAAAAAAAAAAAATAGCAAGTCCTCTTAAGGGAATTTTTATGATCAGCGTAATAAAAAGGAAAACATCAATACATGTTTTACATAGGAGGCAAACAAGATAACTGAAGGTTAATAAGTACTTGTGGCTGCTTTAAATTCAATTAAAAAAAGCACCTTTAAGTGCTGTGAAAAGAATGTATTTCTTCATGAGCTCAACTAGAAGCAAATGTCACAAATACAATGAAGACAAAATAAAGGAGAAAAAAAAATTCATATAAAATTTCTGGACAAGCAAATCAATATGTTCGTTTTCAGTTCCACAAAGCCCTCTTGGTTTCCACACAGGCTTGCTCCATATGTTTATTTTCTTTATCTTAAGAAAAATTGTATTTTATTAATTGCAGATAAGTAACCAGAACATATTCCCTGTTTTAATGTAATTATAGTAGTTGTGAAGATGAGAGAAATAGAAAGCACCCCTTCATTGTAAAACTAATAGGAATATTTCATTTCCATGCTTAGATAGGAAAAAAAAATAATAAAGTTAGAAATATCGGTCTAAATGATTTTGGACTTTCACTACTGATTTGTGAAAACTTGAGCTGAAACTTGACATGTGTCTATCTTTTCTGCAGAAAATAACTCTGTATGGAGTTCTCAGAACTTCCTCTGACTGGCAGTTGCTGGAGAGCAAGGGCTTGTCAGGCTGAATGCACAGTCAGACCAGTTGTGACAGTGACCTTTTTCTTATATTTTAGGACAGATAGTTCCATTAGACTCATCCAATCACTTTGTTATTGATCAAACACAGTTCTAATCTAACTTTATACTTCTGTTCAAACATCAGTATTGTTGATTGTTCTGAATCTTGAATTTTTTAATCAAATAACATTCCATTAAATTATCTGGAGTTTCTGAATTAGCTAGGTAAAGTCAGTTATTTAGTGGTGATTTTTACTATGCCAAGTGCTTCCCTCAGCAAATTTTTTTAATGTTTTGCTTCATTTATCCCAAAATGAAATCTTTATTTTTGCTTTCCTTATCACTGTTGTGCTTTGGATCTGGAGCAACAGTTGTCCAATTACATAGGGATAAAACCTATTTTATTTTGTTATTTCTAAAAAACAGATAATCATTGTTCAAGTCTGCATAGATTACATTAGCCATTTAAGATTTAACATTTTCCTTGAGCTATGACTTGTCACAGACTGTATATCAGGAATGATGAAATACTGAAAAACAAAAAAGAAAACCACAACAATTTTTCTTTTGCTATTTTTGTACTATGAAAACAACTTAAGTTATATTGCAAGGTCTACCATAGGAGAGGACATATAGAGAGCCAATATCTGTTGTTGGCCCTGGAAGGAAAAGCTTAAGGAAAGTAGCAGCCTTATGTTTAATGTGAATTTTCCACCTAAACAAGACCAGAAAAAGAATATATTCTTATCATAAATCTGACTTGATATTAATCACACACTGTAACTTCATGTTTTACATGCTGTTGGTTAGGTAGTTTCCACCAACAAAGCGCATGCTTTGGAAGGAGAATGTAGTTTTTCCGCAGGAATAGATTTTTGTTGTGATTGGGAGTGATTCACTCCTGAGGCATGGCTTCTCTCCCATCTCTGTTACCCCTCAGGTTTCTGTCAGAATCAAGTAGTTTCAAACTCCACAGCAGAAACTGATTAAGAGATGGTGCAAGCAGAATGTTTTCGCTCAGTATATCCTCAAATATTTGACAGCTGTTAACAGTGATTTCTGGTTTTGCATTGAACTTATTTTAGGTATTTAAAATGCCTAGGAAATATGGCATGTTACTAGCACGAAATGCTTAGAATCTTGATCTTTATAATTATGGTGCTTAGCTGTCTTGTCAATATGCTTGGAAGGCCATCTAACACATGGTAGAGTCTGGCCTGATGTTAAATTCAGCTCATGCATCATTTCTATCTTGCTCTGTGCCTTTTTCTCATGAGGAAGGGGAAATATCTGCCTAAGTGATGCATTTTTTCAAAGTCTGATGGAAAATCAAGCTGTCACTGGGGAAATAGGGCTCTTCTGCCAAGGGGTTAGCAGACAATTTCTGAAAAAGACATGGTCAATAACCATCATCAGAAGGGCATTTCTCAGCACATGGGGGAATGACTATCAAAAAAAGTGTCCTGAATCAGAATTGAGGACATGGGTTAGTTATTTAGAGGTGAGATTCCTATGTGAAGACTATACAGACCTTCTGTAGGCTATTATTTAAAAACTCTAGTCTTGTTCTCAAGAGGTTTTTTTCATACTCTATTCTTAAAGAGCATACCATTTCCACACGTGTGCCACACAGACACACTGAAAAGTGAGGTGATCTATGACTCTCTAGTACTACAGTTTGTTTAAATTTATGGCTTAATGCTTACCTCTGTTGTTGGTGTCATTCTGTTTTCTTCTGTAGTATTTAGATAATCTAAGGTCTATAACTCCTGTGCTTTACCTTGTGTGCTTTATCGAATAAAATTCTACAATATTTAGGTAGACAGATTGTACGTGTAAAGAAAATGCATGCATAGAACAAGCTGTGACTAATATTTTACTCTGGGGTCATAAGCTTTTGTTGCACAGTGTGTTAACATCCATCAAGCTAAATTAATTAGTTACCTGTTAGTGGAATACAAGGAAAATATCTGTGTAACAGTGTCACAGGAAATCATATTGTCTCTGTTAGAAGCTTGGTTTGTACAAAACCAATAGAAGCCTAGAACAGATGGAAGACTTATCCAGTGGTAATCATAGAGTAAGCCAAGAAGGACATTCATTCTGCTGCAAATATTTGTCAAAGCTATCTGATTCATCCTCCATGGACAATAAATGCCTTTGACAATACTATGTGATCCACTTGTAAACTACCAGCCTCAGAGTTCCCACTGTTATCAGTCAGATTCTTCTACATCTTCAGGATCAAGCTCGATGGCAGTACCTTCAAAGACCTTTTACTCTGTGAAGAAAAAAAAAAAAAAAAAAAGTTGGCTAATTTAGAATACATTTTCATGAAATGAACTCAATTAACCCACATGTAGCATGTTACATATTAATTTCCAAGTCCTTTCAGTGAAACCTGTTGCTCGTTTAAAATTCTTAAATTCCCTTAAAAATCACCTTTTAAAATCTTCCTCAGCTCTTTCTTACATCAAAAACATTCTGAATTAACTTTATTGTAAAAGAAAAAAGGGAATTACTGTATTTTTTTCTTAATCATTTTTTGTTCTTCATTACCCATGGACATTAATGGAGTTTTAATTTGTTGTTACACCAAAGTTTTACACTTCATTAAATCTCTGTGCCAATAATTACAGGCCTTATTGATTTCCTGTCTTTTTAGGTATTCAAGAACGCTTCAGGGCTTGTCTCCCCCTGGACTGTTTTTCTCACATTGAGATGCCACCGTTAATCTTTCAAAAGAGAGGTTGAAAGCATTTAAGCTTTCTGTAATACATTCTCATCTTCTTTACCATGTTACAATTAATTAGGTGAACTGACAAGACTTTTTTTTTCCCCATGCATAGAATAATACAGAATTTCCAGTGATGACTCTTCTACAGCAAAAGATTTAATGAACTCTCAGTGGTCTCACAATATGCAACAGGGTAAATTTACAGCACAAGGATTTAGCTCTTACATTAATTCAGAGTAAAAAAAAAAAAAATAGACAGATAAGGAGTACACATGATTCAAATTCAAAACTAAGGAAAGCATTTAAGCAGCTAAAATAGAATGCAGGTAGATAAAAGTTACCTAAATAGAAAACACTGATTCCTTTAGTTCATTGGCTACCTAATCATGTAAGTGGCTACACTCACTAGGCATGCCCAGTTTGACCTAAAAGCTTCATAGAAAAGCAATTCTGTACTGTGTGTAGATCTACAGAACAAACCCAAGCATGCTGGAAACTAAACTAGTCTACAGTACATGAGATCCAAGGCATAACAGAGCTATTTCTATTGGAGGCCTACAAGTTCTTAGGACATATTAACAGAGAAAAAACCATAACAGAGATGTAGCAAGTAATACTTTTTCCCCCAAAAGCTTTCTGCAATATTATTTTGTTAGACTGTTTAAACTGTACAGGGTAATTTTCCACTTTTCTTGCTGAATCTTGCTGTGTGGTAAGCAATGCAACATATATAGGCTAGGAGAAACAAAACAAAACAAAAACCTGAAAACCCCAGCAAATTAAAAGGAGTCTCATCTCTGGCCAGACAGAACTGCCAGATGTGAAAAACTCTAGTACTTGGATGTGGATTCTCTTCAGAGTGATTTTACTGTCTCATTTCTGTTGCTGTGACATGTTAAAACAGTCACATACTTGGTTGGTGGAGCATTCTCTCAAATAGCACACCTCAGGAGTAAGAACTTCTTCTCACTGAAAAGAAAATTACACCTAGGCCTCACCTTTAATATGCAAGTGCTATACCTGCTAAGCTATCATACAACACAAGACTAGTCATGACATACGTTGTTCATCCTTTAGGTACATGGAGGTTTGATTGAATCATGCTACTTAAGCAGCTGTTCTCAGAATCACAGAATCACAGAAGGCCAGGGATTGGAAGGGACCTCC